>NC_053025.1:258269621-258569621 GCF_003073215.2 Triticum urartu
CTAAAGGAGATGTTGGAATCATTAATGACATCATACTCAAAGCTATAAGAATTCATAAAAGTAACCACTTTGATCATTTATCTAATGAATTACCCTCTCTAGGAAATGATGAGTCACAAGATCATGATGAACATGAATATTATGATGATGATGATAATGACTCCGATCTTGATAACGCAATGAGACATTTTGGTCTTATGGCAAATCTTCGGGGATATGAATCAGGAGGAAAGGAATGGGTTCTTGATAGTGGATGCACTGATCATACGACCGGAGATGAAGAGATGTTTCGTGAGCTTGCTGAAAACAACGGCCCTCGAAAATATGTCACCTTTGGTGATAATTCAAAGGGTAAAGTGATTGGCCTTGGTAAGGTGGCCATCTCACATGATAGTTCCATTCAAAATGTCATGCTCGTTGAATCTCTTGGCTACAACTTACTTTCAGTATCTAGACTTGCTGATTTCGGTTTGAATGTCCTATTTACTGAGGTAGATTGCCAAGTATTTCGTTGAGACAACCATAAAATGGTCTTTACGGGTATGCGTAGAGGTGATCTTTACATTGTCGATTTCTCTAAAAAGGCACAACCTAAAACTTGCTTTGTTGCTAATTCCTTAAAAGGTTGGTTGTGGCATAGACGACTAGGTCACGTTGGCATGAGAAACCTTGACAAGCTTATTAAAGGAAATCATATCCTTGGAGTTAACGATGTCATATTTGATAAGGATAGACTTTGCAGTGCTTGTCAAGCAGGTAAACAGGTTGGAGGAAGACATCCCGTGAAGAACATCATGACCACAAGGAGGCCACTCGAGCTACTTCACATGGATCTTTTTGGTCCCAATGCCTACAAGAGTCTCGGTGGAAATTCTTTTGGTCTAGTTATAGTTGATGATTTTTCAAGATTTACGTGGGTGTTCTTTCTTAATGACAAGTCGCAGGTCCAGAAGATCTTCAGAAACTTCGGTAGGAAAGCCCAAAATCAGTTTGATGTGAAGATCAAGAAGGTTCGGAGTGACAACGGAACGGAGTTCAAGAACGCAAATGTGGACACCTTTCTTGACGAAGAAGGGATTTCACACGAGTTCTCGGCCACATACACACCTCAACAAAATGGAGTTGTTGAGAGGAAGAACCGGACGCTCATCGAAATGGCAAGAACGATGCTTGATGAATACAAGATGCCAAAGCACTTTTGGGCAGAAGCGGTCGAGATAGCTTGTCACGCAACAAATCGCTTATATCTTCACAAGCTACTCGGCAAGACGGCATACGAGCTTCTCACCGGTAACAAACCCCAAGTTGGATACTTTCGTGTATTCGGCTCAAAGTGCTACATTCTTGATAAGCATCGTCGTTCAAAGTTTGCCCCTAAATCTCATGAAGGTTTTCTACTCGGTTATGGCTCAAACTCTCACACTTACCGTGTCTACAACAATTTCACCCGAAAGGTTGAAGAGACGGTAGATGTGAAGTTTGATGAATCTAATGGCTCGCAAGTAGAGCAATTGCCAATTGATGTAGGAGACAAAGACCCTTCTGAAGCAATTCAAGATTTGTCCATTGGCAAAATTCGTCCAACGGAGGTGAAGGAGAGTACTTCATCCGTCCAAGTGGAAGCTTCTACTTCACGACAAGGTGAACCAAGAATCGACACAGAAGCATCCACAAGTGGGACACACCAAGATGAAGATAATGAGGAAGTATGTCAAGATGAACATCAACAACCTCCTTCTCCACCACGACAAGAGAACGACGACGTCAACAATGAAGAAGGACAAGAAAAAGAACAAGATGAAGAAGATGTTCAACAAAGACCCAAGGAAAAGCTCTCACGAGTTCGAGCAAGAATTGCCAAAGATCATCCCGTCGAGCAAATCCTCAATGATATACAAACCGGGAGAATCACTCGCTCAAAAACTCGTTTAGCTAACTTTTGTGAAAACTATTCATTCATCTCTAGCATTGAACCAATGAAGGTTGAAGAAGCATTGGAAGATCCGGATTGGATAAACGCTATGCATGAAGAGCTACATAATTTCGAGAGAAACCAAGTTTGGACATTGGTTGAGAAGCCCGACAACAACCACAACATCATTGGTACCAAATGGGTGTTTCGCAACAAGCAAGATGAAGATGGACAAGTGGTCCGCAAAAAAGCACGTCTCGTCGCCCAAGGATACACACAAGTCGAAGGTATGGACTATGGTGAGACGTATGCTCCTGTTGCTAGACTTGAGTCCATTCGCATCTTACTTGCCTATGCTAATCACCATAATATCACCTTGTACCAAATGGACATTAAGAGTGCTTTTCTAAATGGAGAAATAGAGGAGGAAGTTTATGTCAAACAACCTCCCGGCTTTGTCAATCCTAAGAAACCAAATCATGTTTACAAACTTCACAAAGCTCTTTATGGTCTTAAACAAGCTCCTAGAGCATGGTATAAATGCTTGACCAAGTTCCTTACTACAAGTGGTTTTGAAATTGGTAAAATTGATTCTACTCTTTTTACTAAAAAGGTTAATGGAGAACTATTTGTATGCCAAATTTATGTTGATGACATCATATTTGGTTCAACTAACCCTCACTTTAGTGGAAAGTTTGGAAAGCTAATGTCAGAGAAGTTTGAGATGTCTATGATGAGTGAACTCAAATTCTTTCTCGGGTTGCAAATCAAGCAAACTAAGGAAGGTACATTTTTCTCTCAAACAAAGTACACCAAGGACTTATTCAAGAAGTTCAATATGCAAGAATGCAAAGGTATGTCTACACCCATGCCTACTAGTGGACATAATGATTTGACCAAAGATGGTGAACCTGTTGATCAAAAGGTTTATCGCTCTATGATTGGTTCATTATTATACCTATGTGCTTCACGTCCCGATATTATGCTAAGTGTGTGCATGTGTGCACGATATCAAGCTGCTCCTAAAGATTGTCATCTTAAGGCTGTGAAAAGGATAGTGAGATATATAATCCATACACCAAACTTTGGCATTTCGTATCCTAAGAGGTCTTCTTTTGATCTTGTTGGCTATTCCGACTTAGATTATGCCGGAGACAAGGTTGATAGAAAGTCCACTTCGGGTACTTGTCAATTTCTTGGTAGATCTCTTGTGTCTTGGTCTTCCAAGAAACAAAACTCGGTATCCTTATCCACCGCCGAAGCGGAATACATTGCCGCTGGTTCATGTTGTGCTCAATTACTTTGGATGACCCAAACTCTTAAAGATTATGGGATTTATGTGAAACATGTTCCACTGCTTTGTGACAATGAAAGTGCTATCAAAATTGGTCATAATCCTGTACAACATTCTCGAACTAAGCATATTGAAGTTCGTCATCATTTCATTCGAGATCATGTTGCTAAGGGTGACATCAATCTTAAGCATGTTCGCACCGATAAGCAATTAGCGGATATATTCACTAAACCGCTTGATGAGAAAGTGTTTTGCAGGTTGAGAGGAGAATTGAACATCATTGATGCTTCGAACTTGGAGTAGAAACTCCATTGGATACATGCAAGACATGAGCTTATAACTAATCCATGATGTATCTCTTATGATAACTATCTTATGTCTTGGATATATTTGCACCTTGCATGTTGTCTAACCCATGTAGGTGCTTGGTTGAATCTAATTCCATGAGATTGCGACTCACTCACATCCTGAGCAATCTCTACAAGACCAAGACTCTACATAATAGTGGTTGAAGACAAGGAAGCACAAAACCATTCAAACATATCCTTTGACAAAATCTATGTTAAGCTTCATGATTGTCATTTTTGGATACATAAGTGCTCTTCCTTGCAAGAACTAACCCATGTAGGTAGATGAACTCAAACTCCAAGTGGTGCTCCCAACTCTTGATGAACTACATCAACCCTGAGCACCCACACAAGTTCAACTACATGAGCAAGAACCACATCACCACCCAAGGTATGTCATTCCATCTTAGAGAAGCTTTACTCCAAGACATGAGTCAAAGCAACTTAACAAGATGTGAATACATCAAGATGCTTAAACGAAAAATGGTAATCCCATTTTGAGCTTAAACGATGAGTATGACCTATGATCAAGTGTCCTCACTTGACTCCTAAGTCAATATACTCTAACATAGGTGACTATGTCACCGCCCAATTCTAGATGAAGTTCTCTTGTGTTCTTTTCTGAGTTATTGCATTTGTCCCTTGCATATTTGTTTCCTTCTTTTCTCAAACAAAACAAAAAAAACTTCATCTAGAAACTTTCACTTCTTTTCTTTTTGTTCTTGTTCTGCATATTTCTGCATCAAATTCCTTGCAAATCCTTCAGCTAATTCTTTGCAAATCTTTGTGAGATCTTACTTGACTAATGAGCTGAGGTGACAAGTGTTTTTCTCTGTGTAAACTCGGTTTCACCGACTTGCAAATTTCGGTCCAACCGAATCTTTCCGGTACCACCGAAATATGCCACTCGGTGCCACCGACTTTGCAATCAGAAAACCAATTTGTCACTTGTTCTACATTTCTTCTGATCCAGCTCCACTCAATGAATCTTGTCCTCCACAAGCATCACAATTTTATCCTCTGCTTTGTGCTGAATCTCAAGGACCAAACCTATTCGACGGATTCCAGGAAAAACCTTCTTGGAAATTGATGTCAAAGGGGGAGAGAGAGATCACATCAAAGCTTGTAGGAGAGAGAGATCACATCAAGGGGGAGAAACAGTCTCAAGGACCAAACCTACAAGAGAGAAAGTATTAAGGGGGAGAGAAAGTCTCAAGGATCCCAGATGTTGTTAAGGGGGAGAGAGAGATTTCCAGGGAGAGAAAAATACTCAAGGATCCCAGATGCTTGATGTTCAAGAGGAGAGATGCCACATGTGTTCATATAAACTCATTTGAATTAAGTTCTATTCATATCCCTCTGCTCTGATTTTCTGTTTCCTATCTTCTCCCAATATCCCATGTAAGATTCAGGGGGAGCAAGACACCTAAGGGAAAAGAAATCAGCCAAATTCATTGCATATCTTTATTCTTGGGGACATGTTGAATCCAATGTGGTACCTTGTACTCACTCTCTACATGTCATCCCAGTCTTGGCATCCTTGTGGTTTCTTTTGTTTGCTCTGGCTAGTGGACGTACCTGTGTTATCTAACCTTGTTTGTGCAGGTTCATTCCATCCTAAGCCAACTCGAGACCACAAGGTAAGTATATGCATCAAAATCATGAGTATGAGGAGTTCTTGCTTATGTACATACTGTTTGCAAGAAGGATTCATGAGCATGAAGGTATTTTCCTTGATAATCTTTTGCTCTGATGCATATGGCCAAGATACATGTACACATTGCCTACTCTGTCATGTTTATGCTCTCACATGCCTCTATATTTCATATTTACATGAGTGCATACATGTAGGGGGAGCCTATGCTTGCTACATGTTCTTCCAAAGCTTTACTTGTTGTTCTTTATATCTTTATCTAAAGCTTTGATGTATGTTGCCATCAATTACCAAAAAGGGGGAGATTGAAAGCACAAGTGCTCCCTAGGTGGTTTTGATAATTGATGACAACATATCTCTTGTTGGACTAACACTTCTATCTAGCATGTTTCAGATAAGTTCAACAATGGAGTGGCATGGACTAAAGGTTGTGGGAACTCCTTCAAGATGCTAAGGACAAGGGATTGGCTAAAGCTTCAAGCTCAAGACTCTTCACTTTTACATTTTAGTGATCCAAGATCACATTGAGTCCATAGGAAAAGCCAATACTATCAAGGAGGGATGAGGTGTTGCTTAATGAGCCTCTTGCTTCATGTGCTTAATGATATGCTCCAAAATCCTCAACTACTTTCCCATATCCACATATGACCTAAACCCTAAGCCAAACTCGGTCCTACCGATTCTTCTTATTCGGCGCCACCGAGTTTCTCCTGTCATAAGCCACTGCCAAACCCTAATCAGTTCGCTCTCACCGATGGGATCTCGGTCTCACCGAGATGGGCTTGCAAACTCTCTGTTACCCATTGCATTATTCTCGGTCCCACCGAGATATGCAATCGGTCCCACCGAGTTTGCTTGACCAAATCTCAGTTTCACTTATTACCCAAATCGGTCCCACCGAGTTTGAGTAATCGGTCAAACCGAGTTTTGGATTTACCCTAACCCTAGCACATCGGTCCCACCGAGTTGATCCAGTCGGTCCCACCGAAATCACTAACGGTCACTAGGTTTACATTTTCGGTCCGATCGAGTTTATTGATTCGGTCCCACCGAGATTGGAAAACTGTGTAACGGTTGGATTTTGTGTGGAGGCTATATATATACCCCTCCACCTCTTTCTCATTCTATGAGAGAGCCATCAGAACACACACATCATTCCAACCCATATGTTCTGAGAGAGAACCACCTACTCATTTGTTGAGACCAAGACATTCCATTCCTACCATATGAATCTTGATCTCTAGCCTTCCCAAGTTGCTTTCCACTCAAATCTTCTTTCCACCAAATCCAAATCCTATGAGAGAGAGTTGAGTGTTGGGGAGACTATCATTTGAAGCACAAGAGCAAGGAGTTCATTACCTACACACCATTTGTTACTTCTTGGAGAGTGGTGTCTCCTAGATTGGCTAGGTGTCACTTGGGAGCCTCCGACAAGATTGTGGAGTTGAACCAAGGAGTTTGTAAGGGCAAGGAGATCGCCTACTTCGTGAAGATCTACCGCTAGTGAGGCAAGTCCTTCGTGGGCGATGGCCATGGTGGGGTAGACAAGGTTGCTTCTTCGTGGACCCATTGTGGGTGGTTGCTTGTTCGTGGACCCTTCATGGGTGGAGCCCTGTGTGGACTCGCGCAACCGTTGCCCTTGGGTGGAGCTCTGTGTGGACTCGCGCAACCGTTACCCTTCGTGGGTTGAAGTCTCCATCAACGTGGATGTAGGATAGCACCACCTATCCGAACCACGGGAAAAATATCCGTGTCACGAATTGCGTTTGATCTCTCCAAACCCTTCCCTTTACATTCTTGCAAGTTGCATGCTTTACAGTCCGCTGCTCATATACTCTTTGCATGCTTGCTTGATATGTATTGTGTGTGTTGAAATTGTGCCTAAACCCCACTTAAACCGAAAAAGTTTAAAAATTGCAACTTTAGCACTAAGTGTCTAATCACCCCCCTCTAGACACATCTACTTCTAGATCCTACAACAGAAGCCTCACAAACTGGTGCCCCCATGGGAAGGGCCATTCTCCATATCGAAGGTCCAGCATAATAGAGCCCACAGACTCTACAACTTCAGCAAAGAAATGGAAGAGCCCAAAGCTTGGACTGTGGACCTGCTCTGCAAGTTTTACACTTAGAATAAAAATCCTCTGTTGTAATAGTTTCCTGAATGAACTTAGATGAATAAAAGTCTTACTTTTTTGTATATAAGTGAAGCAAGAGAGTTTTAATTCTTTCTACAAAAGATATGCCCACTCTCTAACAAATATAAGTGAAGAAAAATAGCATTCTACAAATGGCAGTTTTCTATGTGTAGGGAAACAGGCAATCAAAACTTCAAAAGATATAAGTGAAGCACATGAAGCGTTCTATAAAGCCATACTCAAAAGATATAAGTGAAGTGCAAAGAGCATTCTATAAATCAACCATGGACTATCTCATACCAGCATGGTGCATCAAAGAAAAGTGAAAACTAAATGCAAAAGACACTCCAAGATTTTCACATATCACATGAACGAAACAAATCCGAAAACATACCGATACTTGTTGAAGAAAGATGGGATGCCTTACGGGGCATCCCCAAGCTTAGACGCTTGAGTCTCCTTAAATATTTACTTGGGGTGCCTTGGGCATCGCCAAGCTTGAGCTCTTGCCTCTCCTTCTTCTCCTCATATCGAGACCTCCTTGATCTTTGATCACATCATCCACACAAAACTCAACAGAAAGCTCGGTAAGATCCGTTAGTATAATAAAGCAAATCACTACTCTAAGTACTGTTGCGAACCAATCCATATTTTGTTTTTTCACTGTAGCTACTGTAATATAACTTTTCCATGGCTTAATCCATTGATAGAAATCGATAGTTTCATCAAAACAAGCAAACGATGCATCAAAAATAGAATCTGTCTTAAACAGGACAGTCTGTAGTAATCTGAACATTCACCATACTTCTGTTACTCCAAAAATTCTGAGAAAATTAGGAAAAATAAAACATTTGTATAGAAAGACAGTGCAAAAGGTTTCAGAACCGTTTGATGATCTAGTAAAAAAATGTAAAATCGTGCACTACAGCCAAAGTTTCTGTTTTGCACCGCACAAACCAATAAGCAATGTAAACATCCTAAAGGCAAATCTTGGCACATTATTTTTATGATACAATGGATTTGTACAAGGGGATAATTATTTTTGTTGAAAAGTTTCTGTAATCAAGGGTCACAAAGTTTCCATGGGCATGAAGTTCAAGGTTAGCTCCCACTTTAACAATGCTCATCTTTCTCGCTTTCGCTTTTCTTTTTGAAAAAGTTTTAGGTTCCCCTCTTTATGTTTTTTGTTTTTAAACTTTATAAAAGCACACAACAGAAATAATTGACTCTCTAGAACTTACGGGTTGTCTCCCTGGTAGTGCTTTCTTTAAAGCCATTAAGCTAGGCATATAGTGCTCAAGTAATGGATCCACCCGGATCCCAAGGTACATCAAAGCAAATTTTAATTAGCAATGATTTGTGATTTAGTAGTGAGCACAAAGTAACATATATCATGAAACAACAAAGTCTATCTCTCTTCCTATGCATCGATATGTCATAAAAGAACAATTCATGCACACATAGTAAATGCCAATGCATAGTATAAATAGTTTCTTGCAATTTTATCATATTGGAAACATGGAGAGGCAGAGATGTAGTTCCTCTCTCATAATAATTGCAAGTAGGAGCAGAAAGCACATGCATATTATATCTATCAAAATCATCATGTGTAGTAGTAAAATGCAACCCATCAATATAATCCTTAATAAGGGCAAACTTCTCTGATATAGTGTAGTCGGGAGAATTCAAAAAGATAATAGGATTATCATGCGTGGGTGCAATAGCAACAATTTCATGTTTAACATAAGGAACTATAGCAAGTTCATCTCCACAAGCATAATTCATATTGGCATCTTGGCCACAAGCATAGCAAGCATCATCAAAAAGGGATATTTCAAAAGAATCAAGGGGATCATAACAATCATCATAGCATTCATCCTTCGGTAAATTCGAAGGGAAATTAAACAATGTATGGGATAAAGAGTTACTCTCATTAGATGGTGGGAATGGGTGATCAATCTGCTCTTCCTCCTTTTGTTCTTCGCTCTCCTCCTCATATTTTTCTTCCAATGAGCTCACAATGTCATTAATTTCTTCTTTCATAGGCTCCTGCAAAATATTAATCTCTTCTTGGACAACGGATGAGTCCTCGATATATGGTTTAATATAGGGATTAGAAGCATAATTATCATAGCAATATTTAAGTATGGCCAAATTTTTAGATTTGTAGAGAGTAGTATCACACTCTTCAATAAAAGAAGCAATTTCACAAGTACCCCTAAAAGCAACAAATTCTTCAATTTGTTGAACATCATAGTAATTATAAACACCCTCAGTATACGAAGATACGATCCATTATCACTAAACTCAATTTGTTAAGGTAGGTGTTTCTTATGGTCTTTAGAACAACAAGTTGATAACCCACAAGTATAGGGGATCGCAATAGTTTTCGAGGGTAGAGTATTCAACCCAAATTTATTGATTCGACACAAGGGGAGCCAAAGAATATTCTCAAGTATTAGCAGCTGAGTTGTCTATTCAACCACACCTGGAAACTTAATATCTGCAGCAAAGTGTTTAGTAGCAAAGTAATATGATAGTGGTGTTAACGGTAACAAAAGGTAACAGTAGTAAAAGCAAAGTTTTTGGTATTTTGTAGTGATGATAGCAATAGCGACGGGAAAGTAAATAAGCGAAGAACAATATATGGAAAGCTCATAGGCAATGGATCGGTGATGGAGAATTATGTCGGATGCGGTTCATCATGTAATAGTCATAACCTAGGGTGACACAGAACTAGCTCTAGTTCATTGATGTAATGTAGGCATGTATTCCGAACATAGTCATACGTGCTTATGGAAAAGAACTTGCATGACATCTTTTGTCCTACCCTCCCGTGGCAGCGGGGTCCTTACGGAAACTAAGGGATATTAAGGCCTCCTTTTAATAGAGAACCAGAACAAAGCATTAACACATAGTGAATACATGAACTCCTCAAACTACGGTCATCACCGGTAAGTATCCCGATTATTGTCACTTCGGGGTTAACGGATCATAACACATAATAGGTGACTATAGACTTGCAAGATAGGATCAAGAACACTCATATATTGATGAAATCATGAAAACATAATAGGTTCAGATCTGAAATCATGGCACTCCTCAAACTACTGGTTCGTCTGCCGTAGCCGGAGAATAATAGCAGGTGTGGGTGAGTAGAGGGATGGCTAGGCCAGCGATGGGAGTACGGTGGGGCGGTGAGGCCTGTGCGGCAGCACAACCGGCTGCGGGGAGGAGGGAGCAGGCAGTCCCGCCGGCGCTTGTTTGAGCGGCTGGATCAGGAAGAGCAGAGATTGAAGAAGCACGATGGCCGTTCGATGGACATCCAACAGTCACTTCTTGTGCGTTAACCTTTTTTAGGAAAGCCTCAAATCTGTGGAAAACAGCATACATCCCATCTGCCATTATTTCTAGGGTCTTTTACATCTGTGTCCCTAACTCGAACCCACTACTCACATTTGCCCCTAATTCGAAAGCATGCTCAAAAATGCCCCTCCGCCGTTACGTGCCCTTACAGAAATGCCCTTTTGCGCCGTTACCGTCCGGTCAATGCCGGTCAAAGGGCATTGACCGGCCCCAAAAAAATAGCAAAAAAAAATCTAAAAAATCTGAAAATTTGTGAGATCAAAGATACTCAGGTTCACAAGGTGCGTGCAATTTTTCATGCTGTTTGGGCATTCCAGGAGCTCGTGTCAAAGGAAAAACAGTAAATATGTAAGCCCGTGAACAGTAAATTCAAAAAAATAGCAAGAAAATTCAAAAAAATATGAAATTTTTTGGCATCAAAGAGGCTATGGTCTAAAAGCTGCGTGCCAATTTTTGTTGTGTTTGGACATTGGAGGGGCTTGTGGAGAAAAAAACAAAATCTGGCCCGGGAAAAAACTTGGGAAAAATGACTATTTTGTTTTTTCTTGCGAGAGCTCCTCGCAAGTCATTTGATCACAAAAACTTGCAAGCACCTTGTGCACCCAAGCCTCTTTGATGCCAAAAAATTTCATATTTTTTTGAATTTTCTTGCTATTTTATTTCAAATTTACTGTTCACAAGCGTGCATATTAACTGTTTTTCCTCGCCACGAGCTCCTGGAATGTCCAAATAGCACAAAAATTTGCACGCACCTTGCGCACATGAGTATCTTCGATCTCACAAAATTTTAGATTTTTTTAAATTTTTTTGCTATTTTTTTCAGGACGGTCAAAGTTGTTTGACCGGACGGTAACGGCGCAGAAGGGCTTTTCTGTAAGGGCACCTAACGGCGGAGGGGCAAATTTGAGCAGGCTTTCGAATTAGGGGTATATCTGATTAGGTGGTTCGAGTTAGGGATAGAAATGCAAATGGCCCTTATTTCTAATAATTTACAGTGCATTTTCTAATTCTTAAGGTTTTTTTGGAGCCCATATTCTTTTTGTTAGCATTACAGCCCATATTTTGGCCACGGTTAAAAAATTAACGAAATTTTGCATATTTCGGTGCGGTACGAACTGTTTTTAATCCCGAAATTTCGACGCACATTCAAACTGATTTTAAAAATAAATGTATATCAATATAAAATCCAACAAATTCTCCACGCATAAAAATTAATGTAATTTAAAATCTCGAGATGAAAAAAAAGATATTTTAAACTAATTGCCGGTTTGATGTGTTTTAAAAATGTACAGCCCATTTCTCATTACTGATGGGCCATTTTCTCGGCTAGCCGAATGAAGCTCTCCTCGTCTTGAAAGATTTGCAGCCCAACAGGCCTGACAAAGCGACTTACTTGGCAAATCACAAAAAACTGGGCTGTGGCCGTGGACCCAGCTGTCAGCCTCTCCACGTACAGTACTCTTCCGATGGAAGTCGGTCATTGACCACATTGACCACGCCACACCGAGAGCACCAAGGCGGTGGACGACGGCGAGGCCTAGGAAGGGGACGACGCGGAGGCGGGGAAGACGCGGCAGTGGATGCCCACGCGGAGAGGAGTATGAGGGTTCACTGGTTCGGCTGCGGCGTGAGGCTGCCGTCGCCACAGAATAACAGGGGGGTGTGGGTGAGTAGAGGGATAGCATGGGCCAGCGGTGGGAGTAGTAGGGGGCGGTGAGGCCTCCGCGACATCACAGCCGACCACGAGAGGCAGGAGCACGTGGCACGACCGGCGCAGCTTTGGGCGGCTGGAGCAAGAAGACCAGAGGTTGAAGAAGCACTATGGCCGTTGGATGGACATCGTACGGTCACTGGAGCTAGAATCGTTCATAGTGACTAAGTTGACAAAGCCCTCCATCCTCGTCAACTTAGTAGGCCCACAAGTCAGCCTCCCACCAGGTTGGGTCCCAGCTAGCAGGGGGAGTATTCATTTTTCTGTGCGTAATAAGGAGGCACTTCTGGTGGGTCCGAGCTGACAGCGGAGGGGAAGGGGGAGGACATTTTTTCGCGAAATACGATGGTCCGTCCGGTGGGTCCCAGCAGTCAGGGGCAAATGTTAAATTCGCGAAATACGGTGGCCCGTCCGGTGGGTCCCAGCAGTTAGGGGGGAAATGTTTTTTCCATGAAATACTGGTGGCCCGTCCGGTGGGTCCCTGCTGTTAGGTGGAAGAATAATTATTTTGTGCGTAATAAGGAGGCACTTCCTTGCGGCTGCTGTGGACCCAGCTGTCAGCCTCTCCACGTACAGTACTCTTCCGATGGAAGTCGTTCGTTGATCACATTGACCATGCCGCGCCGAGAGCACCACGGCGGTGGATGACGGCGAGGCCTAGGAAGGGTACGACGCGGAGCCGGGGAAGACGCGGCAGTGGATGCCCACGCGGAGAGGAGTATGAGGGTTCACTAGTTCGGCTGCGGCGTGTGACTGCCGTCGCCGCAGAATAACAGGGGGTGTGGGTGAGTAGAGGGATAGCATGGGCCAGCGGTGGGAGTAGTAGGGGGCGGTGAGGCCTCCGCGACATCACAGCCGGCCACGAGAGGCAGGAGCACGCGGCACGACCGGCGCAGCTTTGGGCGGCTGGAGCAAGAAGACCAGAGGTTGAAGAAGCACTACGGCCGTTGGATGGACATCGTACGGTTACTGGAGCTAGAATCGTTCATATTGAGTAAGTTGACAAAGCCCTCCATCCTCGTCAACTTAGTAGGCCCACAAGTCAGCCTCCCACCAGGTTGGGTCCCAGCTAGCAGGGGGAGTATTCATTTTTCTGAGCGTAATAAGGAGGCACTTCCAGTGGGTGCGAGCTGACAGCGGGGGGGGGACGTTTTTTTCGCGAAATACGATGGTCTGTCTGGTGGGTCCCGGCAGTCAGGGTCAAATGTTTTTTTCATGAAATACGGTGGCCCGTCTGGTGGGTCCCAGCAGTCAGGGGGGAAACGTTTTTTCCGTGAAATACTGGTGGCCCGTCCGGTGGGTCCCTGCTGTCAGGTGGAGGAATAATTATTTTGCGCGTAATAAGGAGGCACCTCCTTGCGGCTGCCGTGGACCCAGCTGTTAGCCTCTCCATGTACAGTACTCTTCCGATGGAAGTCGGTCGTTGACCACATTGACCATGCCGCGCCGAGAGCACCACGGTGGTGGACGACGGCGAGGCCTTGGAAGGGGACGACACGGAGCCGGGGAAGACGCGGCAGTGGATGCCCACGCGGAGAGGAGTACGAGGGTTCACTGGTTTGGCTGCGGTGTGAGGCTGCCGTCGCCGCAGAATAACAGGGGGAGTGGGTGAGTGGAGGGATGGCCTGGACAGCGGTGGGAGTAGTATGGGGATGGTGAGGCCTCCGCGGCAGCATAGCCGGCCACGGGAGGCAGGATCATGCGGCACGACCGGTGCTGCTTTGGGCGGCTGGGGCAAGAAGACCAGAGGTTGAAGAAGCACTACGGCCGTTGGATGGACATCGTTGACCACGCCGCGCCAAGAGCACCAGGGCGGTGGACGACGGCGAGGCCTACGAAGGGAACGACACGGAGCCGGGGAAGACACGGCAGTGGCTGCCCACACGGTGGAGAGTACGAGGGTTGACTGGTTCGGCTGCCGTCGCCGGAAAATAACAGGATGTGTGGGTGAGTAGATGGATAAACAGGCCAGGGATGCGAGTATGATGGGGCCGTGAGGCCTTCCCGGTAGCACTGCCGGCCATGGGAGGCGGGAGCAGGCGGTTCCGACAGCGCTGGTTTGGGCGGCTGGGGCAGGAAGATTAGAGACTGAAGAAGCACAATTGCCGTTAGATTGACATCTAACGGTCTGACGCTGGTAGAGTCGATTGTTGACTAAGTTTTTTTTTGAGAAACCTTGTGTACACATGAACTTAGTAGGCCCACAAGTCAGCCTCCAAATCTGTGGTAGACAACATAAATCCCATTTGCTATTTTTTATAATTTGCAGCCCATTTGCTAATTCTTAAGTAATTTATTACAGCCCATTTTTTGCCCAGGAACACGGTCAAAAAGTCCAACCTTATTTTGCATATTTCGGTGGAGTCCGAACGGTTGTAATCCCAAAATGATAAACATTTTTTAAGAACTTATTGATTTGCCAAAAAAATCGTTTTGTTTTTGTAAGAAAATAAGACGTGGGGCAATTTAGTTGGTTTAAGGGAAAACCAGTGGTAAAAAAATCAGCGCTGGGTGGGAAAAAACAACAAAAATAAGGATGTAAATATGAAAAGGGAATTTTATGTGTTTTCATATAATGATACGTGTATATGAACTAGTAAAACTAGAGGTAGAGATTAGAAAACGGATGTAGGACATGCGTTTCAAGAGGAAAATAGAACTGGGCTGTGTGTTTGATTCAGTAAAAAAACTACCTGTGGATGTTGTAAGACAAAATATAACTAATGCTGGCGGGCCAGAGGCCAGTAGATACCTGCTGGATCTTTGTGCCCCGTTGTCGTCATGGGCTGGGCCTATTAAAAACAAAACAACCCTGGGCAATCTACAACCCAGTTGAAACTTGCTCGACCTGAAAAAACAATATACGTGCTCAATAAACGAGAGAATTTTGCAAGTACAGACTGATAACTGGGATGCAACACGGATATTTTTTTTTATCATGATAATAAGTGCGTGCACTTGTTTCGAAAAAATTGGAGAACTGGGAATTTGAACGGCGGGTGCTTATGCTACCCATCAAATAAAAATCAGGTGCCTGAAAATTCGTTTCGAAACAAATGATTCAGCTTTATATCCACGTCGACCCTCGGCATGATGGTTGAAAGCAAATGCAAGTTCATAACAAAAGATTGTTAACAACAATACCAACTTGCGGGCGACAAGGTAGTACAACTACCCATACCAAACTAACTTATAATCTTTTTACTCCTGGCCCTAGTGTTCGTCTGGTAGAAAATCTTGCAGAGGACCAGCTCCCGCTCCTTCTCTTGCTCCAGGTCCCCGAGGTGGTACTGGTGCATCACCCAGTTGGTCCTCTGCTGGTCGAAGTTCTTGTTCGTGTGCAGCACCAGAACCTTTTTTGCTGCCCATCTGCCGGCCGTTGACCATCACCGGCAAGGTATTGCCGGTCTTGTGCCACATCGCGTGCATGCCGCACTCCGACTGTATCTTGCGATGCATCCACGCGCCCCTTTGAACGCCCTGGAATTGCGCTGGAAGAAATGCTTCCTTAGGCCACTCAGTGTGATACCTGCAGTATTGTGGAATACAGGTTTTAGTGTACCTAGTTGTAACGCCCTCGATGCGGCTATATCTCCTACGTGTCGAAGCACGACTTAGAGGCATAACCGCATTGAAAGCAATGTCGTAAGTAAGGTAATCTTCACAACAACCCATGTAAATAGATAATAGGGGAAAAAGGTACATAGTTGGCTTACACTCGCCACGTCACAGAAATAAATGAATAACATTACAATCATCCAATACACTCATGGTCCGACTACGGTACCAAAATAAAAGATCAACCCCAACATGCGACACAGTCCCAATTGCCCCAACTGGGCACCACTACTGATCATCAGGGAAAGACACATAATAACGGCGTGAGTCTTCGTCGAACTCCCACTTGAGCTCAAGCGCATCATCCAGAACGGAATCATCGGTCCCTGCATCTGGTTTGGAAGTAATCTGTGAGTCACGAGGACTCAGCAATCTCGCACCCTCGCGATCAAGACTATTTAAGCTTATAGGTAAGGCAAGGTAATATGTGGAGCTGCAGCAAGCGACTAGCATATATGGTGGCTAACCTATTCGCAAAAAAGAGCGAGAAGAGAAGGCAAAGCACGAACGAAGAACTATAGAACAACCTACGTCAAACATTACTCCAACACCGTGTTCACTTCCCGGACTCCGCCGAGAAGAGACCATCACGGTTACACACGCAGTTGATTCATTTTAATTAAGTTAAGGTTCATGTTATCTACAACCGGACATTAACAAATTCCCATCTGCCCATATCCGCGGGCACGGCTTTCGAAAGTTCAAATCCTTGCAGGGGAGTCCCAACTTAGCCCATCACAAGCTCTCACGGTCAACGAAGGATAAACCTTCTCTCGAGACATTCCGATCAGACTTGGCATCCCGGTTCTACAAGACAACTTCGACAATGGTAAACAAGTCCAGCAACACCGCCCGAATGTGCCGACAAATCCCAATAGGAGCTGCACATATCTCGTTCTCAGGGCACACTCAGATGAGCGCTCCATACAACTAAAACCAAACCTTGAGTTTCCCCGAGGGGGCGCTGCACAGGGCTCTAGTTTGGACCAACACTCAGAGGAGCACTGGCCCCCAGGGGGGGGGGGGGGGTTTAAAATAAAGATGACCCTCGGGCTCCGGAAACCCAAGGGAAAAAGAGGCTAGGTGGAAAATGGTAAAACCAAGGTTGGGCATTGCTGGAGGAGTTTTATTCAAGGCGAACCGTCAAGGGGTTCCCATAATCACCCAACCGCGTAAGGAACGCAAAATCCGGGAACATAACACCGATATGACGGAAAACTAGGGCGGCAAGAGTGGAACAAAACACTAGGCAAAAGGCCGAGCCTTCCACCCTTTACCAAGTATATAGATGCATTAAGATAACAAGATAATATAGTGATATCCCAACAATAAACAATGTTCCAACAAGGAACGATCTCCAATCTTCACCTGCAACTAGCAACGCTATAAGAGGGGCTGGGCAAAGCGGTAACATAGCCAATCAACGGTTTGCTAGGACATGGTGGGTTAGAGGTTTGACATGGCAATTTGGGAGGCATGATAAGCAAGTGGTAGGCATCGTAGCATAGGCATAGCAAAAGAGCGAGCATCTAGCAAGCAAAGATAGAAGTGATTTTGAGGGTTTGATCATCTTGCCTGCAAAGTTGTCAGAGTTGACTTGATCCTCGTAAGCAAACTCAACGGGATCCTAGTTAGCGAACTCGTCTCCCGGCTCTACCCAAACAAGACAAACAAGCAAAAGGAACACAATCAACCACGTGCAAAGCTCGAACAACATGATGCAAACATGGTATGCTATGCGGGTGCGATATGTGATGCATATGCAAGATTTGACAAGGAATGACTGAACCGGGCCTCAACTTGGAAATCCAAGAGTGCCACTGGAAAGGTGAGGTGATTTTGGTAGAAATCGATATAAAGATCACCGGAATCGGATGCATGGTTTGGAAAGGGCAAGCAAAACAAATATGGCACTGGTCTGCGATAAACAGCAAGTAGCCATCTAAATGCATCAAGATAATTATGCTACAACACTCAAACATGACAATAAAATACATGGCAGGGATCCACTCATGATGCTTGACAAAAGATGAACACGGAGCTATGTCCAATTCATCCACTAACAGGTTCAGACAAGCATGGCAAAAATGCAAATGGTAAACAAGTTTCAGACTTAGTGAAATTAACACAAGTCTGGAATTTAACATCAGGTAGCACACTTTGGAGCATGAAAACTATAAGCTATAGAAACTTAACATGGAAAATTAATACATGACATGAAGCTACTCAAAGCACTTAACAAAAGTCCCTTAGTGACCTTGAGCCAAAAGGGATCAGAAAATACAATTGCAAGCATGTGAACATGGCAAAAACATAATCAGATTACAGACTTAGTGAAAAACTAGAGCATGCAAATTTGTTAACGAGTAGGCATGTTTACGAGCTCGATGCACTCACTACAGAGCATGGCATGACAAACTAATCATACACATATCAAGAATACATATCATAGAAGCTAGACATGGCAAGAACAACAACATAGCGTGCACGGATCACTAGCAACATCCTCGGCAAAATCGCTAACGAGTCAACAATCTGCCAGGATTCACGAAATAGCAAAAGTAGAGCTCGACTGACTCAAGCTAGGTTACTCCATAATTGCAAACAAAGACATGGATGGATAGAGCACCACAATGTTAACAAATCATCCTTAGTGATCATCCTCAAAAGAGGCAAGGATCACTAGGAAACAACATGAACATATGGCATATTGATAAAATCAGATCAAGGACTTCGTGAAAAACTAAGTCCCTGAAATCAGCATTAACGAATGCACTACTTTGCAAGCTTGTGCTAGTCACCACACATGTCACAAAAATACATGGTAAGCACCTCTGTAAAGATGGCATGGCATATAACAAAACTCATGTAGAACCCAGGAGCATATTGTGCACACATTAATCATGGCAAAAAATGACAAATAGCTATTTGATGAAACAAATCTGACAATTATCTCATATAGCCCTCTTACAACATCATTTTGGGCATCAAGATGAGCTCAAATGAAAATTATGCAGTGAGATGAAATGATGTACTCTCTGAGACGAACATTTTGATATGCTACACACCCAAATCGGACCTACGGATGCGGAGTTACGACATGATGAAGTATGCAAAAAAAATATGCAAAACTGGGACAAAACGAGGTCAACCCAAATATTCCGGATCTGGATCTGAGGCGCACAGTAGCTGGCACGGCGCCCGAGGATGGCCGTCGCCAGAGAAGAAGCGGCCGGCGGGGGCGTGGTCGCCGGAGGGAGGGGTTGGCCGGGGCGGCGTGGTACGGTGGCGGCGGAGGTACTTGGGCGGCGCAGGGCGACGAGGTGCGGTCGGTGGAGGGAGACCTTGCCGCGGCGGAGCTTGCTCCGGCCGGGAATGGCGCGGCGGCGGAGATCCGGCAACAGGCGGCGGGAGGCGGCGCGACGAGGCTCTCGGGCGGCGGGGACAGCGCGCGGGCGACGCGGAGGCTTCGGGCCGGGAGGGCCCCGCCTGGGCCCGGGCGGGCCGGCGCGGCGAACTGGGGACCGGGGCGGCGGATCCAATCCCGCTGCGACACGTGGCGGCGGCGGCTGGGTTCGGACGTGTCCGGCCGGCGAGATTTCGTCCGGCCGCGAGGAGCGGGAGAGGGTTAGGGTTTCATCCGGATTTCGGGGAAGGGATCTTTATATAGGCATAGAGGGAGTTAGGAGAGTCCAAATGAAGTGCGGTTTGTGGCCACGTGATCGTGATCGAACGCTCTAGATGATGGAGAGAGTTTTGGTGGGTTTTTGGGCCAAATTGGAAGGGTGTTGGGCTGCAACACACACGAGGCCTTCTCGGTCCCTCGGTTAACCGTTGGAGTATCAAACAAAGTCTAAATGGTACGAAACTTGACAGGCTGTCTACCGGCAGTAAACCAAGGCCGCTTGGCAAGTCTCGGTCCAATCCGGAAATGTTTAACCCCCACACACGAAAAGAGGTAGAAAGGGCCATCGGAGGAGATAGGAGCGCCGGAATGCAAAACAGACAACGGGGAAAATGCTCGGATGCATGAGACGAACACGAATGCAAATGCAATGCACATGATAACATGATATGAGATGCATGACAACGGCAACAACACACGAAGACAAAAACCCGAACCCGAGGAAATAAAATAACTTAGCGCCGGAAACGGCAAGAGTTGGAGTACATATAAGGTAAATTACATCCGGGGTGTTACACTAGTTGGCATTTTCATAACATCTTTGGCATGTTGCAGTCACTTGTTTCACTTTTTATTAACTATCAAATTGTAATTGCTTCACCAGGTCAGCGTCTAAAAAGAAAAATAGAGCTATAAACGAAGGAATATGTTTGTGCAAGTAGACGGCCGATCGGTGTCTTACCTGGAAGTTTCTCAGGTTGGGTGTAACATATGCCGTGCTCGCTGTCGATGGTTGGTATGAACAAATCAATGAGAGACTGAAATCTCGTGCTGTCAGCACTCACTTTGGCCTCAAGGTGGTCGATCAGCTCCTGATCCGTGGGATTGAACTTGACGCCAGCCGGTAGCACGGGCCAATCCTTCTTTGACTTGCATCGGTAACTCCAGTTATATGGTACTCAATGTATGATCAATCGACTATTTTAAGTGAATGATGAAAGATTTCGACAGATAAGTGGTACTCCAAATCTGAAGTCTAGAATACCCGAACACGCCGCCGGGATTCTTGTGTCACCTCATGCGCCGCGTGTTGTCACGTCAATTCAATGTGTGGACATGATGAATAATTTGACCGATGTATACCTAGTACTGCTACTGTACTACTTACTAGTCGTATTTAGTGTCACGATTTATACATAGGTTTAACTAACAAGTATGCACTTGAAGCCTAACTGATATATATATATGGCTTCTGCACAGCATCTCCATCATCATTATCAGTACATCCTATGGGCACCTAGGTGTCTGGGCACCTTGATTGTTTTGGAAACCGTGATATATTTAATTTGTTTCCTAACTATTCTTCATGCAAGACTTTCCATGCTTATGTTTTATTTTTGGTTCTAACAATTGGACATGCAAGACTTGCCATAGAATCAAACTATTAATGTTGACTTTTTTGAATTGTTGTACGTATATAATGTGCATATTTTTGTTCCTAACTATCTAATAAGTGTATCTAATACCTACCGATGAAATTATATGCATACACATGTATGTATGTATTCAATAATTTATTTTTTCAACTATTACATTTTTTGTTTCCTAATTATCTAAAATGGGCATCATATACTTACTAACGAATGTATGTACGTACGCGGGTAAGTATATACACAATAATTTATTTGTTGACTAATTGCATTTTATTTTTGTTTCCTAACTATCCAATATGGTTATATAATACCTATTGACAAAAATATTGTAATACCCGGTCGATGTATATAACCGGTCGACGTATATACCCGACTATGTGAATAAATGTAGGAAAATATTGTACATCCAATAATATACTTCAAGTGGAAATACCCAAGGTATTTGCACACTTGTATACCCAGCTGTACGAAAAAAATTTGAAAAATATTGTACATAATCAGCCGACGTATATACCTAAAATAAATATGGCCACATGACGTATGTCTATGTAATATATACCCAACATATTTCGAGTACAAAAACATACTTTGGGTTATGTATGTATATACCTAGTGATTTATTCAAGGTATTAGATACTCGGTGAAAAATAAAGGCGAGCAAATAAAAAAATGAAAAATATTGTACATAATCAGTCGACGTATATACCTAAAATAAATATGGCTACATGACGTATGTCTATCTAATATATACCCAACATATTTCGAGTACAAAAACATATTTTGGGTTATGTATGTATATACCTAGTGATTTATTCAAGGTATTAGATACTCGGTGAAAAATAAAGGCGAGCAAATAAAAAAATATGATATCCATTATACACAAAAGAATACGCGGCTACGTGACATATGAGACATGCATGGGCTTAATTTGGTGGGTATTAAGTGTCCATATTAAGCAATAATTAGCAAAAATTCTTTCCTAATACAAAACTAATTAATTTATAAATTAATGCTAATACTAATTACACGTGCACACATTTTATTGTTATCCAACGGTTTTTAGGCAAGGTGCCCAGGCACCTAGGTGTCCCATACTGGCGTCCTATATATATATGGCTTCTGCACAGCATCTCCATCATCATTATCAGTACATCCTACGCATGTGAGTTAGGATGCACTTGATCCCAGGAAGGTATCTATCCTTCAAACCAGAGGAGTGCTTCAAACTAACAACAGTACATAATATCCAACAAAAGAGGGTCGTGCTGCAGCAGCAGAATACATGGCTCAGTCTAGATATCAGCACGAATCAAGTTGTGCATATTTGATGTTGGCATGAACCACATCGCCGCTTGTCGGGTTTGCAAAAGCCATCCATCGCATGGAAGCTTGATGCCTTTCACACACTGAAGATTATCTAGCAACAAGCAGTGTCGACGAATCTCTGGATATGGTGATTCATGAAACCCATGGTATGATGTGTAAACATAGCCCCCCTCGTGAATGGAAGTTGCATAGCATAGTAATCATCGCCGGTGATATGATCGATGATTGGTTGGATGATCGGATAATTGAGCCCGAGGAACAAGGAGTGGTTGCCGAGGCAGTAAACCCGCCTCCAGTTGAATACGCCTGGCCCAACGGAGCTGGGATCTTTCTCGAACACGAAACAACCATAGCCATCAATGTCACGAACGCCCCACGCATTGTACTGCATGTGGTTTTATGTAATGGTTTGGTCAATTTGGTATGTGCGAATGAGCATCAAATGACTACCACCCATCGGCTGGTATGATTCCAGGTCCTGGAATCATGAAGGCCAGCGCATTTGCATCTGCTGCAACAATTCAAATTGGAGACCAAAACGATAAAAATAAACAATCATGTTCAGAGTATGTGTGGAATTAAGATTATTATAACAGTGACACATATCATAGACAGAGAATTGCAATGCCGTGGTCATAATCATACCCCAAGTTAAAAAAAAGCCAATGGCTTTCATATTCTAGCAATATGTCATGGTTTAAACATCATGTAACAATGAGAGGAAAACATCTATGACAGCGCCTACTCATATTCTACCATAGCACTTACTACTACTGTTGTCATATCAACTCTAAGCAATAACATGCGTTGTTATAAAAATCTTGTAAACGAGAGTAACATATAGCAATCATGATGTTATGCTCATAATATGTATTCTAACAATCATTAGATGCCAATTGTTCTCATATCAACTCTAACAATAACATGTGTGGTCATAAAAATCTAGGAAATGAGAGGAACATATAGCAATGATGTGGTTATAGACATGCTATGCATTCTAAATTTGTAACAAATGAACATGCAGTCGTATTCATAAGGTAAAGATGAGATGAGATAGAACAATTACACGACGATAGATTCCACCAATATAGGTAGCCAATCTGTGCGTCGACCGCGTAAACAATGCCATCATGCACTATAGCATTAGACAGAAATGTTTCCTCAACAGGATTGATGATGAGCCATAACCATGTATGGTGACCGGATTCCAGATAGACTAATCCCTCGTTGAACAGGGCAATGAGCTTGTAATCCATGTAGTCTTCTGATGGTGTGGGCACTTCGCAGATTACAATTTTCTGCAAACAGAGGTCGAGCCAAAAGCTTGACGCGTCTCGTGCGTAGTAGGCAGGAGTGTCCGGCGGGCCGCGAGGCTCGATGGCGGTGGTATCCAACGATGGAAGGGTGATCTCTCGCTGGGTGTAGATATCCACGAGACGCCACGGACTACCGGTGTGGTGGATGAGGACGATCCAGTTGGCCTTCATGCCCGCCCAGTAGTGGCCGCGCATGAAGGACAGGTGGATGGGTAGTGGTAGCGTGTCGAGGGGCACCATGGCAACCTCCGTAGGATCGTCAAGTCGGTGTCTAGGCCACCTACGAGGACCGGGCATCAGCAAGCAGGGTATCTTGAAAAGAGCCGGCCGGTTGCAGACGAGTAGACGGTACAAAGACACCGAGCATGCGGCCAGACTGACGGTGCTGAGTAGGTCCATATGACTACAGATCTGCTGCAAGAGAACATCGGGGAGGGAATTCCAATCGCGGCTCTGCGTGTCAGTCGGTTCTGCCATTGGCGTTTTCGGTGCCTGCGAGCCAGTGGGGAAGTGGATTCGGGCGAGCGAGCGAAGAAGCTTCTCCTCGTGTGGCCGAGCAGTGAGCGGGGGGATATGGTACGCGCGAGCTACCAAGGAAGATGGCGCCGGCGGGCGAGCAGTGAGCGGGGGTAAATGGTGTGCGGCCGACGATGGGGAAGAGAGGAGGAAGAAGAGTGGAAGACGGGGAAGAAAGTGCATTCAATCTTAATTCTACTACTCCCTCCGTCTAGGTGTGTAAGTCACCTTACGAAAACCAAATAATCCCAAAACACAGGCACAGTACATTAACTCCCTTCTCGTTTTTTGTTTTGTGGCATATCAACCAATAAGATATGTGGGTTGTGCATGCTTTCAATGACTTGAGACTACCAAACATAACCGACTGATTTAGTAACACCAACACTGGTTCAGCTTATTAATTACGTGTCCCATCTGCTGCAGTGTGTATTGTCACTTCACTGCGAAGACTAGTTGAATAGTTCTCTCTGACCGAGATGGGGAATAAATGGACCGCGAGGACTTCCTTTCTACAGTATCCCTATGCCTCTACGCTCACTTCACTCATTTTGCTCCGTACCTAGTCACTTGTTGAAATCTATAGCCAAATGGACATGTCAATGGGAGGGAGTAAGCCCCATGCATGCATGCATGCAACATGCAACACTCACACGTACACATGGACGCACGCAACACTCACGCACCCATGCGACACACAGCACACGACGCAACACACACGCTCATGCTCAAGTGCTCAACCTACTCCCTACGTCTGTGAAAGACTGTACATTTAGAGATTTACACATTGACTAGGGCATAATTAATGCCCAAAAGTAGCAGACTTATGTGTGCATGCGACCATTGAGATAAGAAGATTAAATGAAGGCCGTTGCATGCTGTAATTAAGGATAGACATGTAGCCTATACCTACAACACAAGTTGGTGCATTAGTCAATCAATATCAATTTAGATTAAAGGCTAAACACATTGGAAGTGTAGATGTACTACATCATGTAGTACACTCTTTGTTGGAAGACCGAGGGAGGACACGTGCATGCACTCACATACACAGCCAGGGCGGTTCGCGCACAAGGGATGGACTCGTGTCGCGCCTGCCTAAAGTTTTGTTTAACTGATTTCTTTGCTCTGCCAATTGACAGGTGGGACCCAGAAACCAGGTGACAATTTAACCAGTCAACAAAGTGCCACGTCGACTATGTGGCCGGTCAGTAGGGTGCAATACGGTGCTCTATGATGAGCTAGTGATCGCATAATCGCCGCAAAACTATATATAGTGACCGTAAAGAGCGTACTGTTACATACGTTGACCGCCAGTGTATTTTTCTCGTTTCAAATTAAGCCATATTAATTGGAAAGGACGCAGTATGGACTAGTACTACTAGTACTAGTACTGCTTTGATGTGTCCCGTCAACTCGCCAAACGAGGAGAAGCTTGCTTACTACGCCTCTCCCTCGCCCACGCCCGCGATGGTTCACAGGACGAGGAGAGGGTTTTGACTATAGCGCCCTCTCCCTCTCCCTTGCCCTCGCCCTCGTGGTGGACATGCAGTAGTTCAATCGGTGTTAGATTGCCAGAAGCATATTGTACTGTAGTATCATCCTTGTTGGACCTTCTGAAGAGGCGAAGAGCCAAGTGCAAGGTTCACACGAGTACGGGCTGTTGAACCTCCCGAAGAGGCAAAGAGCCAAGCACAAGGTTTTATAAGAGTTGTCATCCTAGTAGGAGTGTACTAGTACAACTATAGCGAACGATGCTACTGTATGATGCCGCCACATCACGTATATCCAAAGCTGTGCCACCTTTTTTCTCAAAGAGCGTGTTGGAGCCCGTGCAACAACCACACAAGTTGCACTTACACATAACACATTTACTAGTAATAAATTCTAAAGGAAAAATGCCAGTATGCCACACAAGTTCATCTCCAACTCATGTGATAAATTTGTGCATGACTAGTCTACATATATTAACAGCGCTACCGTTCACAATTACCGTACTGCACTTACACGTTATAGATGGGCTACATGTCCTCCTCCAGGTTCCAGTCCCAGGTGTTCTTCATGGATGGCACGATCCATAGCGGTGGGCAACGGGAATCATTGTCGCGGCTTTCTAGTCCAGTTCCACACTATGGAGACTCATTCAAGCTGAAGCGGCATAAATCAGGGATAGCGTGTCCCAGCATGTCGTTCATCCGGCGGTGCGCACCGAAGACACAACCATGCTTCATGAACGACAGGCCTTTCGTGTCGTGCACGGAAGGTGGCATCCACTTCACAATGGGGTAGCTGTCCCTGATGAAAAGCGAGTACTCTCCAAGAGTGTTCCTCGGCACCCACGTAGCATCACGGAGGTCGAACTCGGCGCCGTTCATCTGGTACACGCAGAATCCCAAATCTGGACACACGGTGACGTACATAGTCAAGGTCCATGCATAATAATGTTGTGCTCAAATGTGGCGGTCAGTAATACTGTGCAGCAAATAGTATTACTCCGGTATAGAGGAAGTAAAATAACCGGCTTATTATATAGCCACTCTTGGCTACATGGATGAGATAGTAAGACATGGAAAAACAAAAATGGTGGCAGCTAGTGGGTTCAAGTCTTCAAGGGCCTAGCTAGCTATACGCGTCCTCCAAGGTAAAAAGTATTCCTACTAGTAGTACTACAAAGTATACTACTAGTACAACAATGAAAGAGAAGGCGAGAGGGTTAAAAAATGGAATACCTGGGTAGATGCTGATGGTCCGATCGTGGTAGATTATGTGACCATGTTGCACATCAGTGGTACCATGGGTAACGACTGCTAAGATAGTTGATCCCAATATGCCAAAGTTAGCTACAATGTTCCAGGTTAGACCGAATCGTGGATGCAAATGCACATCCAAGATCGGCGATCTTATTTTGATCGGGGGATGACTGGTCCCTGCAAAATAATGGAGTACCGTTAGGGATGCAAATGATGGTTTGTGCATTCTGTTTGTAATCTCCTGTACCGTAGGATGTCAACCAGATGAAACAAGTCCCCTGGCTTGTCACCGCGAAGATGCGGCCTAGATGGCGCACAACATCTTCGAATGTGTAGGGGTACAAATCTGCCGCCGCCAACATGCGCCAGCCTCTGCCGTTACTGCCTCCTGCATTGATGGAAATCCTTATGTCAAACACCGTGATGAGATAGTAATCGTCGTAGCGGCTTCGCTTTGTCGGCGGGTCCACAATTGCTATCTTCTTCAATCTCATGTAGGCATCATCGTACGTATTCTTGCCCAGCCAGTCCGGAAGGCCGATCCCAATGGTGGAGAAGGGGTCTACCGGAACGGCCGCACTGCTGTGGATGTTGTGCAAAATGATGGTGGTATCCGGCCAGAGGTATGCAAGCCAATCTTCGTTGGCACCGACCCAGAACTATATATAAGACGGTGGGCAGCGGAGAAATTACGGGATGGAAATGGAATAACTATGTACTACATGATCAAACTCCATTACTGACCTGCTCATCGGACAAAATCCAACTACCTCTCAACGTCGGCAACTCTAGTGGAGTCAACGTGCAACCATGGCCAGGGAGCGGTGGACTGTTCGAAGGATTGTCCCATAGAAGAACCTTCTCCTCGATGATGCATGGAAGAGCAACAAGCATGCCCTGTTTAAGCAGCATCTTGAAAAAGTTGGTGCAGGAAGCACCGAGTCTTGCGGTGGTGAGGACGTCGGAGCGGCGTGCGATTTCTCCCACAGGATCATCGTCCAAGGTCTCCCAGCCCCGACGAGGAGGAGAACCGCCTGGCGATTCCATGGGAGCAGCCACGAACTGGCTTCTCTTCGGGGGGAGGGGAACTGGCGAGGAGGAGATAAGAGCGTAGTAACCACAGGGCCTCGTCCCTTCCAACTATAGATCGTTCCTCAGCGAAGGGGTGAGGCTATTATTTACTAATAGTACTCCCTCCGATTCTTTTTACTCTGCGCATAAGAGCAGACCCGGATACCAAGGCAGGGGCTCGCTGCATGCTTTCTGGATGGAAATACCCCTGGCGCATGGATGTGAGGAGTTAGCAGCTATAAATGCCCCATGCAGCCCAATGGCTGTCCGCCCGCGTTCTCCTCTCTCTGCATGCTGCATGGATGTCTCCCTCTCTCTCACATGACTGCATGCGGTGGCGCTGGCCTATGAGAAGCTCGTGTGGAGATAGCAAGCTTCTCTCCAGAAGTGATTTTTTTGAAAGAAAGGGATTATGGAACATTATGGGATTGCATTATACTGTAAATAATAGGACTAGTAAGAAATTTTTGGCACTAGGTAGTAGTTTTTGGCGTGGATTAAGAAATTTTGGGTATGTTTTTTCCATTTTGTACACACCAACTAGTGTCAAAAAACGTCTTACATTATGTGACGGAAGAGTACGTACTCGTACTGTAGCAGCACTAGTACTACTTTTCTCAACTAGTAGTGCGATGTACTATACTTCTAGTCTAGTCTAGTATAGTGCATCAGTTTTGAACTCTTGAATCTCAGGGCCAAGGAGCTACAGTTGGAAGTCGAGGGTACTACTGTTCTCTGGAACCATTGCTGTACTATCAATGCAGGGGAAGTACACCTGCGTAGTGGCCTAGTGGGTACTCTCGGTGCTCTATTCAGCCGCTCCTCTCATGTAGCTGGCCTACTCAGCCGCTCCTCTCACGCACACACTAGCAGTATGTTTATCAGCGACGGTTACTACGGGGGCAGAACATTTGAGTTATTTGATACAGCGAGACTAGACTTTTCGCTTCCATTTGTGGAGGTGTAATGGATCTCGTTGAACTTTGTCAGTAGTTCCTTCTTTATGAATGAGATGAAGCAAAGCTTTTGCCTCCGTTTCAAAAAAACACGGCAAGAGGAATTTCTTTTATAGTAGAGCCGATAATGGAGTGAAGTCCATGCATGCAACGCCACAAGATACAGAGTAGTAGTAGAGCACTTTACGTACAGAGCCATATTGCACAGTTCCCAATGCCCCGCCAGGCTTTTCCGGCTCCTCGGGCTTAATTGGGAGGCGCTAGTTTAAATATGCTACTAGCTGGAAGCTGCAAGCGAGGTGCGGCTAGGGCGAGCACGCGAGCCACGGGATGCCGGGAAGGAAAACCCGTTCACGTGGCTAGGCTGTCAAGTGCACCCAGATTGTGGGGCCGCACGTCCGTTTGACTTCAAAACTCAAACTACCCGTGTAAAATATTGGCTCGCAGCGAAGTGTAGTAGTACTATTTTAAAAAAAGGCCGCCGTGCGTTCGACCGGGATCAAACCCACAAAACGAGGTATACACTCCCGCGACCACTAGAGTACTCGTTGGAGTACAATGCAACCTAGAATCGCCTTTTGTCGCTAGTAGTACGTACATTGTTCCTTACAAGAAACCCCTAAGAGCATGGTTAATAGTATAGCCAGCTGCTGGCTATAAGCCAGTGCCATGTCATCTACAGCCCATCTTATAGCCAACATGTAGTAGTAGTTTATTTCTTATAGCCCGCTGACTCAACTCTATTGTACTTGCTCTAATAATGCAAGAAACCACTAAAATGCCAAGAAACTACTACCACTTGCATACGTGGCAGACTTAAGATAAGACTACCTTATCAACCATTGTACATGCTCTTACCAACAAAAATCCTCGAGTGACCTCCTACCTCCGGCCCGTCCACCTAGTCATCCTCGGCCATGGGACGCAGCTACCGCCGCCGGCAGAAGGCGAGGCCAAAACCGCTGGCGGTGCGGAGCCCATGTTGCGGCAGCCCGGATGCCAGCTTCGTCCGGCGCTCGCGGCCGCTAGCTAGCCAAGATAGCTCCGTCTAGCTGCTTATCTACAAGGTTTGCTAGCTAGATTGGCAAGGCAGCGCGGCGGCTTGCTCGCGCGTGCCGCACTAAGGCCAGGCATCTGGCTCGAGCGAAGGCTAGCGCGGCAGCTTGCTCGCTCATGAGTCACGCTCGGGCCAGCCTGCCAACCCATGCGGAGGCCAGTGCGGCGTCCGGCCCGTCCGGCGGAGCGGCGGTCAACTCGCTCATCACCGGCACCACCGACGAACACGCATCAGTACTGTTTGAAGTAATGTTCAGGAAAAATAATGATTTGAGGGGGAATAACAGGATAGAAGGTCAGATGTGGGTCCCTCGTGTCAATGGTCAAACAAAATGTGTTGGTTTAAGCTGCCTCGTCAGCACGAACATGTGGGCCAACCCTATCATAAATGGGTTTAAACGAACCTAATCGGTAGGAGTACTAGGTAGTTTTTGGCGTGGATTAAGAAATTTTGGGTATGTTTTTGCTATTTTTTGTACAATAGATTCCTCCTAGGGCTGGTTGAAAGTGGTAGTTTTTGTTAAATACTCTACATATTGTAAGTAGGAGTGAAAGTTAAGCTTTGGAAGGCAATAGGCAAGGCTAGTTACATAGTGCATATGTGTACATGATTGAAAGTAAATATCAACCATGAGTGACTAATATCTTGATGGAAAACTCGAAACTATGGAATACTAGGAAAAGAAATGCATGGTTGGAAATACTAGCAATGTTCATGTCCGTTGCAACGAATCATAATTAGTATAATACTTATTCACAAACTTGGTACAAAACACTCTAATTTTGATATACATATGTCACTAGAGATATATTATGTTTCAATTAGAATATATTCCTTGGGCTGTTTTGGTGAGGTTAGGGAGGGATGTGGTTGGTTTTAAGATACTAATTATGGGTTTTTCTGCAAATTGGTAGACAAGTGGGATGTTGGTGAGAAAAGGCAACAACTTACCTCACAATCGTTAGATGTAGATCTAATGGTCAGCGACGACGGATGGCAGACACACCAGCATCACCAACTTAGTCTTGTGTAGGAGTACTAGCAAGATCCGTGCATTGCATGGAACATCAAGATGCATTTTTTATAAAACACTTGTGGTGATTGACCCTTGTGGTAGTAATCCCATGTGTAAAAACTAATGATATCTCGAGAAATATGAGATAAGGTGAAGAGGAGTGGGGTGTGGTGGTGGTTGGTGGTCGAACTGAGCGAAGGCATGGGGATTGACGACGCCGGCAGCGGCCACCAAGCCAGTTTGTTCGAGTGGCTTCCTTTCTTAATTGCTCAACAATGAGGTTTGTTGGAGATAAGGATGAACGAGGGAAGGCCTTGTCTGCAAATGTGGAGAGGGGTGCGGGTATCTTTTAGTTTAATTTCCATCCGTCAGATATAGATCAGACGGTCTATATTGCAAGATGGCACACGTACCATCATCACCAACTCGGTTTTTTTATAAGAGAAGAAATATAAGTATGGAGATACAAACGTATTATCGATACTTGCTTCCGTAAACTAGCATCTACATTCTATTCAACGCCTCGGCATGTGGGCCCTTAGCACAATGACTTCTCGACTGTGTAAAACGAAGATTTTCCCATCGCCGACAAGGAGGGGTGACGGCGGCGTGCTTTTTGGCTTGCTCTAGTCCTAGTAGTCATACTAGGTGGTCTAAGCACGTCTAGATTTATTCTTTTTCACGTCTCATGTTCTCCGTACTGCCACGACTGTTCATGAATAGACGGTAAGTTATTCACGGGGAAACCCTTGTTGAGTGTGTTTGCGAGAGAGAGAGAGAGTGCGTGTGTGATATGTTAGAGATTGAGGCAATGATAACAGATTCTTTGTGTCTATGTGTGTGGAGGATAGAGAGAGACATGTACATGGGGCTTTGTGTTATGTAACGTGGAGACACATATACATAATTAGAGAGTGAGTGTGTGAGATACACATGCAGACATGAGGAGAGATGAGGATCCAAGTAAATGGGTGTTTGTGCGTGTCTGTGTGTGTTTGTGCACGCGTTTGTGTGTGAGAGGGAGAGAGTGTATGTGGAGTAGAGAGACCACTGATAATGTAAACCTAGTATAAGGGAAGGGGGAATGGTGTGACATGTGTAGTAGCGAGATAGCACGGGTGCGGGCGGGGGAGCATACTATTTGGAAGAAACATCAAGTGTGTGTGGGGAGAGGGGTGTGAGAGCAAGAGAAAGAGAGAGCTAGCGCTAGAGGGAGAGGAAGAGAGGGGGCGAGAGGGGTCGTTTGTGTCCATAAATGGCGTATAGATAGGGAGACAATGTTGATGTTGTCCGAAATTGGCCTATGAACGGAGACGCAAGGGAAGCGAGTCATCGTGTGTGTGATATGGACTTCATGAGAGAGCTAGAATAGATGGTGTAGAGAACAATGTGCAAAATCGAGAACGATTATACATTAGGGAGCTATGCAAAGAGTCACGACATATATGTATACAGGGAAGGAGCTGGGGCGGGTCCGCATGTGGGAGAGATAGAAAGAGGAGAGTGGTGCACAAGGAGACAAAGTGTGCTTGTTTGTAGTGGGGGTGGTGTGTGAGGTGAGTGCGCGAGAACCACATAACTAGGGAGATAGACGTTTGGGGGCGACGTTTTGTGTGTATGGGAAATATACACTCTACATAGTGCGTGTGCTTGGGTAAGAGAGATAGCGGGAGACCTAGAGAGTGAGGGAAGAGATGTGTGCATGCCCGAGAGACAAAGTGATAGAGACGGTCCGGACTTTACAAGAGAGAGAGGGGTGTTAATGTGCTCGTGTGTTGGTGTTTGGGGGAGAGAACGACTTCTCTCTCTCTCTCTGTGTGTGTATGTGGTGGGGGGGTGTTGACTTCAGATAAGAGTGAGGTGTCTATATTTGAGGGACTTTAGCGTAATTGAGATATTGTGCACTCATGGTTGATCAATTTGTTTCACAGTTTGTACTATGAGATAACGATACTTTTGAACATGCGTGATATACCTTGATGTACCAGAATTACAAACCTAAGATTGGAATTTTGGAATTCGACTCCATCATTAGCTTTTGTAATTCATTTAAATGGAGGTACATTTTTTAAGCCGGTATTTTGTGATTTCAAATTCATATATCAAACCTAGAGATATACACATACGGGCATGTTCAAACCTTATAATCGTCCACTTTATTCATACACATACACATTTTTGCTTTTGTCATCATATTTAGGATAAACACATTTGGAATTTCATTTGAATTGGACCGTATGATGGTATTTGCTTGTAGTAGCTCAATGATCCATATTTGAATTGAATGGACAATCTAAGTTTCGAGTTGGAGACATTGATTTTCAAAACTTGCACATTTTTTTTGCGTGCAAAACAAACAAATTGTCGGCCATGATATCATAGTCGGCCGTACGAGAGCAGAATACTTATAATTTTAGGCGCCAAAAGCTTTCAAACTTCCCGCTCACATCGAAATATCACGCGCCCGAAAGTTTAGCCCTGCGATATTCCTGTTTTACCCCTGCCACATAAACGGAAAAGGGCTGCTTTGGTAACTCCATTGTTTTCCCCTCTTTGCCCCCAACATTCTTCCCCAGAGCCCCTCCCCTTCCCCCCCCCCCCCCCCCCCACCCCCCCCAAGCCGCCGAATCTAGTCCTCCGCCGCAGCGGTGGACCCCACACCCCACCGGATCTACCTTCCGCACCTTGGAACCCCCAACTGCCAACTCACCACTTCACCAGAGCCGCTTCAGCGACTGGCTTGTCCACCGCTCCAGATCTCCTTGACCGCCATCATGGTCCACCGCACCGGATCTGCTTAACCAGTGCCCTCGTCCACCACAGCGTAGGCCCTTCACTGACTCCCTCGCCCGCCCCTTCGTTGGCCCTTCATATAAGCCCTTGTCCGCCGCAACAGATCCGCCTCACCGAAAGCACTGTACAACGCGCCCGCCGAAGCCTTCGTCCACTACACCGGACCCACTCCACGGACGCCATATTCAACTCCACTGGCCCTGCTTTACCGACGCCGTAGCCTCATCAGGTTATTTCGATTTGTACTCCTTTGGTTTTTCTCTTTATCATGCAACTGTTCACTTACCACAGGTGAGCTTTCTTGTATGTCGACACGCGCCGCAACCGTAGCACCGGAGCCGCTTCAGCGATGGCGACAGCCGGCCCAAACTCAACCGCAACACGAGCACCATCGACGATCCTTAGCTATCAAGTATGACAACGATACCCATACGCCGCCGAGAATCAGGTACTATTATCCAATGGCCGACAACTACATTCACTTTCCTAGCATAAGCACCGCACCTTTGAATTTCTTCAGGGCATCATTCAGTTTTTCATGAGACGTGTTATTCTGCTTGCACCTGTAGGGCCATACATCTGGCAGTGAACATGTTACATGTGCTAAATTACATACCAGTGCACATATAGTTAATATGCTTTCATTTTGTTCTGATGCCACCTGTTGGTTCCATCATACTGCTTAATGTTCTCTATGCTTAATTACACATCAACAAACTAGCATGTGGTTCCGCTACTTTTTGTTTGTTTTACCCTACATTTTCTGATGCTAGCTATTACATCACTACTCCGAGCCTCTGTTCATTACTTGTTTGTGTGTTCTTGATCTTCCCAAGTTGCATGACTAATTTGATGCTTCTATTAATTATGGAGCTGCCAACCCCATCAAGCAAAATATTTTTTGTTTTGGGGCTGGCACCTCGAACAAGCATAAAAATAGAGGGAAGCAGATATACTCCCTCCGATTCTATTTACTCTGCCCATAACTCTTGACCCGCATACCAAGGAGGGCACTGGTTTAATTTTTCTAGACTAATTTTCCAATTAATTAGGGAGAGGTGGATGGGGCGGGGCACAAAAGGTAACCAGCGCTAGGAATCGGCAACACGCAGACTAATATGAGAAAAGTGAGAAAAAGTTATACGCAAAGTAAAAAGAATCTGAGGGAGTATTGTCGTGTATGCACACACCCTTATTTCATTAGTTTAGATGAACCATTGATGATCACGGACCAGTGCATGCGATTAAAATTAATTTTACCTAAATAGATGGTGCAGAATAAACTACAACAACTAGATTTGCAACCACGGGATGCTGACGATATCTTCAAAGAACATTGCAACAGCAGCTAGGCTTCACAGCAACATATGGTAAGCCAGTGTGTTTTAGTACATGTGAAATGTAATGTGAGTGGGCTGCTTTCTTGGCTTGTGCCCTCAACGTGTAATCCTACCGAGTTACAAATAGTTCAGTTGTCTTCTTTGTTGTATTGCTTGATTCGAATGCTTATTTGTTGTTACGCTATACCTGAGTTGGCCAATATGTCAGCAGTGCCTACTGTACTATCGTAAATAAATGCATGCCTATTTCATTTGAGTCCTTAACTTTTCCTCTCAACTTCATCACTAGACTGTCTTCGTAGTTTATATGAGGCCACACTGTTAAGTGCTTTCTCAGATTATTTTAACTGCTTAGATGCCTTGGCAACTTAAATATAGCGGTTGTACACTCCCTTTCAACTAGGGATGTCAACTGGGTCCGGTTTAATCCTCATTAAAGTCCACTAGTGGTATGATAGTTCAAAAGAGTTTTTGTTTTTTTTGAGGAAAATGAACTAGGGAGGTAGCAAAAACTAACTAGATGGGACTGGCGGATTTCGTTTATTTGCCACTTACATCCCTAGTTTCATCTTACCATTTTAATTTCTTTTCGGCTGATGCTGCTTCGAACCATTTAAATATAGTTTACCATGCTCGCCAATAATTCGTCCGTCATTTACCATGTAAGCTTATTGCCTGGATCATACGATAACTATCTCTTACTGATGTCCAGCGGAAACCTTTCAGGATGCCGTTCACACTAGGACACAATGTACAACCCCAGAATCTACTTGTGGAGGCAGTGCGCCATCCACGTTACCAGATGGTAGCAGTTCAGAGGCAACACCGCCGGAGAGCAGTCTGAGCACAGATATTATAGTGCTTGAGGCTCTACTAGAGGCAGAAAGAGATGGTGTGGCTGCCTTGAATGATGTAATATTTATCTTGAGGTTGGAAATTACGGCATTAGCGGCACGCATTATGCAAGCAACCCAAGAATTGGAGGAAATAAGAATGTTGCATTTGAAGATGGAGGAGGTCCTGCTATTTCTGCTATCTGAAGCCCAAGATAATCCCGGTTCTTCTTTAGATACCAGTTCAAATCTTCATTAGATTATTGTACTTGCATGTTGTGTCATGTCTCTGAATGGATTATGTTGCAAGACCCCCTATGTTTTCCATGTGTTGTAATGATCCGAATTTTTTAGGCGAGGTAATCCTCAGAACTTGTATGATTGACATAAGGTGAACTGTTTGTCGTGTGAGCATATTGTATTGGATGACATAACTGTTTGACTCAGAGTGTATCCAACCTACTGAATTCGAAGATCACGACATTTCTAAATCATAATCATATATAAAGGTGGAATAAATCTTTGTTGTGGTTTTGAAGAAATAAATAACAAAACATATAATTATCTGTGGATATTCGTAATCAAATACAAATTGGATTTGAATTTAGTTTGCCAGGTCCCAGGGCAAACATGAATGCTAATTCTCCCAAGTTTTGAATGAAGCGGCTAAACACCCACTATAATTTGTGGGCTGCTCGAAGCAAGTGTTTACGAGATGGAAATTACTGTCTACCCCCGACACTTGACATCCTTATCGACAGGATTTACACTGCTGTCGATAGGGGTAGACTAGTAACTTCAATCAGACGTGACACGGCGGCCTCTGAGCCCATTCAGACACGGTGGGTGCCAAACTTGGGCGGAAAAACACATTTGATTCAAGCTCGTCCGAAAGACATGCGTCTCTTCCTCCATTTCCCCATTCATACACGGTGGGCGGCAAAACAAACTCTGCTCGTCCGAAATCGATGCAGGCTTATATTTTAAATAGGGGCAGATGTGTAACTTCCATCAGACGTGACACAACCGCCCTACCTGTCAGCCCCGTTCATACACCATGGGCGCCAACCGTGGGCGGCAAAACACCCTCTCCTTGCCCGAAATAGTTACCGACAAATATTTGGGAGATGCGAGATTACCGTCCTATCCCCAACCGATGCGATGTCCGAAATTTTAAACGGGGGATAAATTCGTAACTTTCCCCCATTTCAGAGAAGCGCGTCCCAAAGTTTGAGATCCCCCCTCCCCTCCATTTCCCCATTCATACACCGTCGGCGGAACGACAACCTCCGCACTGCGGCCAGCCTCCTCCGTCCGCCACCCCATCCTCCACCTTGCCAGAGCCGCTACCCCTACCCCATCGTCCACTGCAAGAGATGGACGTCTCTCATCCATGGCACTGGACCAACATCCTTTCATCGCCTCCTCTCCCTTCATTGGCGCCGTCGTCCACCTTGCTGTTGGTGCTCCTACGACTGCCTCGTCCACGGCAACAGGATATATCCCCCGACCCGGCCGTCTGCCGTCTAAAGTCTTCTTCCCCGCCGCCGACAGCCATCGCACCCACAGCACCCTCAACGTATCAGCATAGGCATACTCGGCGTCACAAGAGAGGTGGTACTCCATATGTGCTTAAGTTATTGATCTCACGTGGAAAATAGATCGTAATTTGTTTACTGTACTTTTCTTGTCTGTACCAAATCGTAGTGGCTAGTTGAAAGCAAACATTGGTTGCGAAGTAGCTTTGTCCGGTTTGCACCTTCAGATCCGCCATGGCACAGGCACTATACTCGTAAAGCTTATGGTTTTCCCCCTTTATATTCACTACCATCATTGTAGGTGCTTCGTGTCATGCTAGCACTGCTCCTCAAGACCTCAACCCAAAGCTGCAACATCCCAAATTTTCATTTTGGAATGTTATACATTAGATCATCATGCATATCATATTTTTATTTTGCATTTTGGTTGATCCTAGAAATTCTACGCAACTCAATGACCCACGGAGAGAGTTGGGGATTTCGTTATTTTCATATTTGAGTTCTCTCAAATTTTGAGAATAGGATCATTTGATTTTATTTATTTTATCATCAATTATTTCTATTACAAAAATATGAGAGAGGGAATAAAATGACTTTCCCAAAATAAAGAAATATTGAGGATTTAATAAAAAAATCAAATAAGATTTTATTTCGGAGTTTTTCTGTGTTTATATGAATTTAGGAAAAATGAGCGTTTTTCAAAATTGCATTTAGGGCCCAAATAAATGTTCACCGTGTGCGGCTTGATTTTAGAAGCCCGTGAAAATTTATTTCGGAATTTTTGGAGTCCATTTAGTATTTATTTTTATTTTTTTCTTCCGAGCGGAATAATTAAAAAAAACGAACCGACTTCGGGCCGTACCCGAGCGGGACACCGCCCGGGGGCAGCCTTTAAATAGCGCCGCCCCGAGCTGCCCCAGCCCATCAGCCCCGCCTCGATCCGCGCGCGCCACCGGAGCCGCCGCCGCCAACGATCCCGCTGCCCGAGGTTCGTCGCGCTTCGTTTTCCGTGCCGAAAAAAAAGAGAAAAAATTTTCGGCGTTCGTCGTTTTTCTTTTTCTCGGATTAAATCCATGATTTTTCTGATCGCGATTCCTGATCCGATTTTCGTTTTAGTTTAACTTTTCGCTTGTTTATCGGAATCAGGTGATTCAAGCGCCTAGGGATTCGTCTCGAAACCCTCTATCCGTTTAACCAACTTAAACAAGTTTTTGCTACTATAAAATTTGCCCTAGATCCAGATTAGTAGAACGAAGTTGTCTTCTTTCGCCGTTTGACTTTCGTTGCTTCGTTCGACTTTTGATTCTTTTTGCCAACCGGAGTTCTTAAGTTGAACCTTCTGGTTAGATCTCTTTTTTGAGTTTTACCTGTGCATTAGATGAGTACTTATTGTAAGCTTGTTTGTTTGTCTACGATAGAATACCCGGAGTGCATCGCCTGTTACTTCGAATCGTTAGATTTCACGGATCATCAGCAAGGCAAGTAACACTTTGATCATACCTTTTCTACTACCCAGTTTTATTGCATTAGATCAATCCTCACACATTGCATGATTAGGATCTAATTAAATTGTGGGATGGGAAGTAGATGAGGTAGTACCTATTACCTGTTTATTATCAAACCTTTGGGAGTTACTTCTACGTTTGCTTATTATGCGATGCTATGTTAGTAGACGTGGATTGGGTGAGTGATATCCATGACAGATGTGAGATTGTTAATTAATGGTTATCTAAGGTGGCAACTTAAACACACATCTGGGTGGATTGAGGCACCTGGGTATTCCAGGACTTGCCTGTTTTCTTTTGGACCGCCACCCAGGCTCAAAGGGATCATGAGACTATTCATACTAGAAACTTCCGTGTGCAGCCACAAGCTATTATGGGCTCTAGCATAGTTGACTAAGTCGTGTGAACTCTTACAGTGGTAGACTAGCAGATGTAGGGGATGTAGGTTGTACGGCCTACCCATCATAAGGTGCTAGCGCTTCTGAAAGACTGCGAGAAACCAAACGGAGGCGATCGAGTCTTGTGGGGAAAACTGCGCAAACCTCTTCAGAGTGTAATAAACTAATCATGGTTAGCCGTGTCCCCGGTTATGGACATCTTGAGTATCTAGTACTTGGATTATCATGTGAATCTCAACATGTTACTCTAAATTAATTTTGTTGGGTTATGTTTAATGATGATGCTTAATTGGGATTGAGAATGCTGTCAACCATTCTCAATGTTTAACAACCACCATGATAGTAATTAAATTTATTCCTTTGAAGTAGGGAAAAATTGGCTTTACGCAAAACTGTAACCATAGAGCTTCCACCAGCCAAATATGCATATAGTATAGCTGTTTCATTCCATTACTCTCTATGTGTTACCTTGCCAGCATATTCCATGTGCTGACCCGTTTCGGGCTGCAACGTTAATGTTGCAGACTTTTCAGACGATGATTAAGGAGTTTTTAGGTCGTGGTCCTATACTCAGTGATGCCGTTGGATTTGATGGACTCACTTATCTTCCAAGCCTTCCGCTGTTATCATTATTAGATGGCCTTAAGCCATACTTATTGTAATAAGCTCTCTTTTGAGACACTCGATGTAATAAGTGTGTGATTTCTACTCTGTTATAGATCCTCCGGGTACTGTGTGGTGTCAGCATTACTGATCCAGGGATGACACCGGAGCACAGAGATCAGACTGTTTGAGGTCTGGTCGCTACAAAAGCTTACGTGTTGAAATACGAATCTGATATGATGCTCATATCACTAAAATAGAGAACGTTTAATTGGTCACCTAATGTTCCTATATTCGTTTTGAAAAGCATGTGCGCCACCCACTAGTCCAGCTAGTTCCACTTTCCTGATTTTTCTCTTGATGCTTAGGGTTTCCCCTTTTATCTACTCTACTATGATCTGCGTAGGTGCTTTCTGTCGTACTAGCATTACTCCACCCTTCAAGCTAAACACCACAACACTCAGAATTTGAAAGCTTAGTTGTTCAAATATGATTGTGATATGATACTGATATTAGTTAACCGACACATTTAATTGGTTAGCTAAAGGTCCCACTTGAGTTTCCAAATGCATGTCGCGACATATAGAGAGACAACATAATTGCATTTCTTTGTCACTTGTTGAATGTACTTTCTCGTCCATACCAAATCTTAGTTGTTATTTCAAAGCAAACATCGGTTTCTAACTACCCTTTGCGCGGTTTGCAGCTTCAGATCTGCCATCCCACTGCCACGGTCAACACTGTACTCATCATGCTTATGTTTTCCCCATTTTATGATGACCACAATCAGTCTACGTGGTTCGTGTCATAATAGCACTGCTCCACCCATCGAGCTAAACAAGCTTAGTTGTACAAATTCATATATGATATTATTGCTGCCATTAGTAAAACTGAGAGATGTTTAATTGGTTAGCTAAATGTTCCTACTTTAGTTTCGAAATGCATGTGAGCCACATATGGAGAGACCGGAAAGAATAGTATTTCTCTATGCGCTCTGGTTCATCATGGGTGGCCAACCGACATTGTATTAAAAGACTTGTAATATCTTCAATCTGCTTGCTCTTCTGCTCTTCTTTAAGATGATACTCTTCTCTTGCGGTCGACTGGTCAGGTCGAGTTGTTCTCCCTTAGTATATTTTGAATCTGTTAGGTCAGGTCGACTTGTTCTTCTTTACTATATGTTGAAGCTATCATCTGCGAAGTGTCATCACTTCTGGAGCTCTCATATTTTGAGTAGTAGGCCACATTATATTAATGCACACAACAAATTACAGCATGCATGGCATCTTTTAAAAGAATTGTAGAGATAGCACAAAGGGGTTTACAGGGAGACAGTATTGGATTAGAATCATTTCTGCATTACAAAGAAAATATCACTTGTTTTTATGTTTTCATGCATGTCAGATATTGAATATTATCAAAATGAATATGAGAATGAGCGCACGAGAGGAATATTGCGGAATGATCCACTGCCTAACAAACTTGGCATGGTGGAGGATGGCCTATCTTATTCACCCATCAAGGTGCTTGCTCTAACTTTGCAAAGTTGTATTGGTCGCACATATTTTGCTTCTGACCTCTTGCATTACTTCTACTTTGTTACACCATCTGCTTAGTTTAAGCATCATATATGAGTATATGCCATACCTATCCATTTTCTGTACCTATTCCATGTGTCGTCACACTATGTTTTTCCAGTCAAATGTTGTTCTTTCGTAATAGGTGTCCAAAAGGAAGAGGGTGAGTGCAGGTCGTCAAGGAGTACAAACTAGGTATTTGGAAAAGGTAGTGATACCTGTTAAATCAGATAGATCAGTAGCCACAGAAAACACAGGCCCAACTGTACCACACTTTACCCCTACTCTAGTGGCCAAACCCCTATTAGAACTGCTGGGAGCCCAGCGTCAGGTACTATCTATGATATCAATTCAAAATTTGAACTCCTAAATTTCTGCTTGTGCCTTACCTTATCTCTTGTATGAAAACTAATTTAAGATGAATCTCCTTGCTCAAAGGATCATACGATCTCAAAACAATAATGGGCTCTGCATTGCTCTTGTCAGTACCTCTCTCTCCCTTTTGCCTTGTAACGCTGTACTTAATTAATTGCTATTTGATTATGTATCATCAGTCTGCACTTGAGCTTCATTATCCTCTGTTTCTTCCAATATTATTTGATCAATATTTACTCTTTGCAAAATGTAGAATAATGGCAACGCTTATAAAAATTTTCTGTGGAGAATTTATTGAATTATCCTTCCATCAACATGGAGAAGGGCTTTGTCCAGCCCGTGTTAACATGTAATGCAAGTTCATCCTTCTCAAGCCTTCAAACTTTGTTCTAGTATAGATTTGGATAGGCATCATTTCCTCCACTGTTGTTTGCTTTGCTGTTTAGATCTGATTGGATGTTTGCAAAAACTACCAGTTTCAAATTGTAGTTGTAAAAACATGTTCCTTATGCAGAACAGATCCATTTATTTGCTTATATAATTGTGAAACCTGTTACGTGTTGATACGTCCATTTTGCATCATGCTTTTATATCGATATTCATTGCATTATGGACTGTTATTTCACTTTATGTCACAATACTTATGGCTATTCTCTCTTATTTTGCAAGGTTTACATAAAGAGGGAGAATGCCGGCAGCTGGAATTCTGGTCTGGATAAGGAGCAAATATTAGAGACCTATTCTGTACAACTCCAAAAGTCCTGAAACTCCATGGAACATCTTAAAAGAAATAAAGAAAAATCCACGCCCAAGATGAAGGCCAAGGGGCCCACACCCTGCTCACAAGGGTGGGGGGCGCCACCCCCTAGGGCGCGCCCCCTACCTCGTGGCCCCCTAGTGGCTCTCCGATGCCCATCTTCTCCTATATGAGGTCTTCCGATGAGAAAAAAATAAGGAGGAACTTTTCAGGACGAGACTCCGCCGCCACGAGGCGGAACCTTGGCGGATCCAATCTAGAGCTCCGACAGAGCTGTTCTGCCGGGGATACTTCCCTCCCGGAGGGGGAAATCATCACCATCATCATCACCAATGCTCCTCTCATCGGGAGAGGGCAATCTCCATCAACATCTTCACTAGCACCATCTCATCTCCAAACCCTAGTTCATCTCTTATATCCAATTCTTGTCTCAAAGTCCAGGATTGGTGCTAGTAGGTTGCTAGTAGTGTTGATTACTCCTTGTAGTTGATGCTAGTTGGTTTAATTGGTGGAAGATCATATGTTCAGATCCTATATGAATATTATTACCCCTCTGATTATGAACATTAATATGCTTTGTGAGTAATTACGTTCGTTCCTGAGGACAAGGGAGAAGTCTTGCTATGAGTAGTCATGTGAATTTGGTATTCGTTTGATATTTTGATAAGATGTATGTTGTCTAGCCTCTAGTGGTGTTATGTGAACGTCGACTACATAACACTTCACCATTATTTGGGCCTAGAGGAAGGCATTGGGAAGTAATAAGTAGATGATGGGTTGCTAGGGTGACAGAAGCTTAAACCCTAGTTTATGCGTTGCTTCATAAGGGGCTGATTTGGACCCATATGTTTCATGCTATGGTTAGGTTTACCTTAATACTTTTGTTGTAGTTGCAGATGCTTGCAATAGAGGTTAATCATAAGTGGGATGCTTGTTCATGTAAGAACATCACCCAAGCACTGGTCCACCCACCTATCAAATTATCAAAGTATCGAACGCGAATCATATGAATGTGATGAAAACTAGCTTGACGATATTCCCATGTGTCCTCGGGAGCGCTTTTCCTTTTATAAGAGTTTGTTTCGGCTTGTCCTTTGCTACAAAAGGATTGGGCCACCTTGCTGGGCTTTATTTACTTTTGCCACTTGTTGCTCATTACAATTTATCCTATCACAAAACTATCTGTTACCACTTATTTCAGTACTTGTAGAGAATACCTTGCTGAAAACCGCTTATCATTTCCTTCTGCTCCTCGTTGGGTTCGACACTCTTACTTATCGAAAGGACTACGATAGATCCCCTATACTTGTGGGTCATCAAGACTCTTTTCTGGCACCATTGCCGGGGAGTGTAGCACCTTTGGTAGGTGGAATTTGGTAAGGAAAAATTTATATAGTGTGCTGAAATTTACTGTCACTTGTCACTATGGAAAGCAATACTCTGAGGGGCTTGTTCGGGGTATCTTCACCCTGTCCAGTAGAGCAAAGAGTTGCTCCTTAACCTACTGAACCTATTGAAAATGAAATTCCTTATGAGTATCCTTCGTGTATGATAGAAAGACTGCTAGCTGACCCTTTTACAGGAGATGGAACAAAGCATCCTGATGAGCACTTAATATATGTGGATGAAGTTTGTGGATTATTTAAGCTTGCAGGTATACCCGATGATGTTGCTAAGAAGAAGGTATTCCCTTTATCTTTGAAGGGAGACGCATTGGTATGGTATAGGCAATGTGATGATATGAGATCATGGGACTATAAAAGATTGAAGTTGGAATTTCATCAAAAGTATTACCCTATGCATCTTGTTCATTGTGATCGCAATTATATATATAATTTCTGGCCTTGCGAAGGAGAAAGCATCGCTCAAGCTTGGGGGAGGCTTAAATCAATGTTATATTCATGCCCCAATCATGAGCTCCAGAGAGAAATAATTATGCAAAGTTTTTATGCCCGGCTTTCTAAAAACAATCGCAACATGCTCGATACTTCTTGTGCTGGCTCTTTTATGATGAAGACTATTGAATTCAGATGGAATTTATTGGATAGAATTAAATGCAACTCTGAAGATTGGGACCTCGATGAAGGTAAGGAGTCAGGTATGACACCTAAGTTTGATTGTGTTAAATATTTTATGGATACCGATATTTTCCGTAAGTTTAGCACTAAATATGGACTTGACTCTGAGATAGTAGCTTCTTTCTGTGAATATTTTGCTACTTATGTTGATCTCCCTAAGGAGAAGTGGTTTAAATATCATCCTCCCATAGAAGTAAAAGTAGCTGCACCTATTAAAGTTGAAGAAAAGACTGTCACTTATAATGATCCTATTGTTCCTACTTCTTATATTGAGAAACCACCTTTCCCTGTTAGAGTAAAGGATCATGCTAAAGCTTCAACTGTTGTTCGTAAAAGCAATATTAGAACATATACACCTCCTGAGCAAGTTAAAGTAGAACCTAATATTGCTATTGTTAAAGATCTCTTATCTGATAATATTGATGGGCATGTTATTCAGTTCGAAGGTGAAACTGCTAGAATTGCTAAACCTTGTGCTAAAGATAAACATAGACCTGTGGTAGGCGTGCCTGTTATTTCTGTTAAAATAGGAGATCATTGTTATCATGGCTTATGTGATATGGGTGCTAGTGCTAGTGTTATACCTCATGACTTATACAAAGAAATTATGCATGATATTGCACATGTTGAGTTAGAAGATATTGATGTCACAATTAAACTTGCTAATAGAGATACTATTTCACCAATTGGAATTGTTAGAGATGTTGAAGTCTTGTGTGGGAAAACTAAATATCCTGCTGATTTTCTTGTTCTTACTTCCCCACAAGATAGCTTTTGTCCTATTATATTTGGTCGACCCTTCTTGAACACTTTTAATGCTAAGATAGATTGTGAAAAGAATGTTGTTACTGTTGGCTTGGATGATATGGTTCATGAGTTTAATTTCTCTAAATTTAGTAAACAACATCGTGAGGAAGAATTGCCTAGTAAGGATGAAATTATTGGTCTTTCTTCTATTGCCGTACCTCCTAGTGATCCTTTAGAACACTATTTGCTAGACCATGAAAATGGTATGTTCATGAATGAAAGAAGGGAAATAGATGAAGTATTCTTTAAACAGGAACCTATTTTGCATCATAACTTGCCTGTTGAAATTTTAGGGGATCCTCCTCCACCCAAGGGTGATCCCGTGTTTGAGCTTAAACCTCTGCCTGATAATCTTAAATATGCTTATCTTGATGAAAATAAGATATATCCTGTTATTATTAGTGCTAACCTTTCAGAGCATGAAGAAGAAATATTATTGAAAACTCTGAAGAAGCATCGTGCTGCTATTGGATATACTCTTGATGATCTTAAGGGCATTAGTCCCACTCTATGTCAACATAACATAAATTTGGAAGCAAATGCCAAACCAGTTCGTGATCCTCAACGACGTCTGAATCCTAAAATGAAAGAAGTGGTGAGAAAAGAAATACTCAAGCTTCTGGAGGCAGGTATAATTTATCCCGTTGCTGATAGTGAGTGGGTAAGTCCTGTCCATTGTGTCCCTAAGAAGGGAGGTATTACCGTTGTTCCTAATGATAAAGATGAATTGATTCCACAAAGAATTATCACAGGTTATAGGATGGTAAGTGATTTCCGTAAATTAAATAAGGCCACTAAGAAAGATCATTACCCCTTACCTTTTATTGATCAAATGCTAGAAAGATTATGCAAACATACACACTATTGCTTTCTAGATGGTTATTCTGGTTTCTCTCAAATACCTGTGTCGGCTAAAGATCAATCAAAGACTACTTTTACATGCCCTTTTGGTACTTCTGCTTATAAACGTACGCCTTTTGGTTTATGTAATGCACCTGCTACCTTTCAAAGATGCATGATGGCTATATTCTCTGACTTTTGTGAAAAGATTTGCGAGGTTTTCATGGATGATTTTTCCGTCTATGGTTCCTCTTTTGATGATTGCTTGAGCAATCTTGATCGAGTTTTGCAGAGATGTGAAGAAACTAATCTTGTCTTGAATTGGGAAAAGTGCCACTTTATGGTTAATGAAGGTATTGTCTTGGGGCACAAAGTTTCTAAAAGAGGTATTGAAGTTGATAAAGCCAAGGTTGATGCTATTGAAAAGATGCCATGTCCCAAGGACATCAAAGGTATAAGAAGTTTCCTTGGTCACACCGGATTTTATAGGAGGTTCATTAAGGACTTCTCAAAAATTTCGCGGCCTCTGACTAATTTATTGCAAAAAGATATACCATTTGTCCTTGATGATGATTGTGTAGAAGCATTTGAAATACTTAAGAAAGCATTAGTCTCTGCACCTATTGTTCAGCCACCTGATTGGAATTTACCCTTTGAAATTATGTGTGATGCTACTGATTATGCTGTAGGTGCTGTCCTAGGGCAAAGAGTTGATAAGAAACTAAATGTTATTCATTATGCTAGTAAGACTCTAGACAATGCTCAAAGAAATTATGCTACTACTGAAAAAGAGCTTTTAGCAGTTGTATTTGCTTGTGATAAGTTCAGATCTTATATTGTTGATTCTAAAGTAACTATTCACACTGATCATGCTGCTATTAAATATCTTATGGAAAAGAAAGATGCTAAACCTAGACTTATTAGATGGGTTCTCTTGCTACAAGAATTTGATTTGAATATTGTTGATAGAAAGGGAGCTGAGAACCCCGTTGCAGACAACTTGTCTAGGTTAGAGAATGTTCTCGATGACCCACTACCTATTAATGATGACTTTCCTGATGAACAATTAAATGTTATAAGTACTTCTCGTAGCACTCCATGGTATGCGGATTATGATAATTATATTGTTGCTAAGTTTATACCACCTAGCTTCACATACTAGCAAAAGAAAAAGTTTTTCTATGACTTGAAACATTACTTTTGGGATGACCCACATCTTTATAAAGAAGGAGTAGATGGTGTTATTAGATGTTGTGTACCTGAGCATGAACAGGAACAGATCCTACGCAAGTGTCATTCCGAGTCTTATGGAGGACACCACGCTGGAGATAGAACTGCACATAAGGTATTGCAATCTGGTTTTTATTGGCCTACTCTCTTCAAGGATGCCCGTAAGTTTGTCTTGTCATGTGATGAATGTCAAAGAATTGGTAATATTAGTAGACGTTAAGAAATGCCTATGAATTATTCACTTGTTATTGAACCGTTTGATGTTTGGGGCTTTGATTATATGGGACCTTTTCCTGCCTCTAATGGATACACACATATTTTAGTTGCTGTTGATTACGTTACTAAGTTGGTAGAAGCTATTCCAACTAGTAGTGCTGACCATAACACTTCTATTAAAATGCTTAAAGAAGTTATTTTTCCGAGGTTTGGAGTCCCTAGATATTTAATGACTGATGGTGGTTCACACTTTATTCATGGTGCCTTCCGTAAAATGCTTGCTAAATATGATGTTAATCATAGAATTGCATCTCCTTATCACCCATAGTCTAGTGGTCAAGTAGAATTGAGAAATAGGGATCTCAAATAAATTTTGCAAAAGACTGTTAATAGGTCTAGAAAGAATTGGTCTAAGAAACTTGATGATGCATTATGGGCATATAGAACTGCATACAAAAATCCTATGGGTATGTCTCCGTATAAAATGGTCTATGGAAAAGCATGTCACTTACCTCTAGAACTAGAACACAAGGCATATTGGGCTATTAAAGAGCTCAATTAGGATTTAAAACTTGCTGGTGAGAAGAGGTTATTTGATATTAGCTCACTTGATGAATGGAGAACCCAAGCTTATGAAAATGCCAAGTTGTTTAAAGAAAAAGTTAAAAGATGGCATGACAAAAGGATACAAAAGCGTGAGTTTAATGTAGGTAATTATGTATTGCTATACAACTCTCGTTTAAGATTTTTTGCAGGAAAACTTCTCTCTAAATGGGAAGGCCCCTACGTCATCGAGGAGGTCTACCGTTCCGGTGCCATAAAAATCAACGACTTCAAGGGCACAAATCCGAAGGTGGTAAATGGTCAAAGAATTAAACATTATATCTCAGGTAATCCCATAAATGTTGAAACCAATATTATTGAAACCGTAACCCCGGAGGAATACATAAGGGACACTTTCCGGAACGTTTCAGACTCCGAAAAGGAATAGGTATGTGGTACGGTAAGTAAACCGACTCCAAAACAATTTTAAGGCAATATTTCTCCGTTTTGGAATACTTAGAAAAATAGAAAAATAAGTAGCAGTTCGGGAAGCACAGGAGGGCCCCACGAGGGTGGTGGGCGTGCCCCCTACCTCGTGAGCGCCTCGTGTGTCCTCCGGACTCCGTTTTCTTGCACGATACGTTTTTTGGTCGGTAAAAATTCATTATATTCTCCCGAAGGTTTTGACTCCCGTATCACGCAAACCTCCTTTGTTCTTGTTTCGAGCTGTTTTCTGTCAGGGTTTTCTAGGCTAGGCATCATGTCGTCTCCCTCCTCCAACAATGGTGACAACGATGCTTGGCTAATGAAGATAGATCTGAAGAGGGAAGAACTCACGAGGGTCAACAAGGATGAAAGGATCAAGAAGGCCATGGAGGATCAAGCTCCGGCAGCAAAAGACATCCTTCAACTTGATCATAACCTTCTTACCACAACTGAGATCGAAGCTTTTAAGATGATTGAGTTAGCTCGTATACAAAACAAGTATCTCACACAAGAAAATATTTTGGTGAAGGAGCATATTGTCGCACTCAAGGGCATTATTCGAAAGCTGGAGGACCTCTTACGCTCGATGTGCGATTATCCATCACCACCACCGTCTCCTCCAACAAAGAAGAATTGAGTATCTAGGTATGGGCACTCCCCTTGGCAACTGCCAAGCTTGGGGGAGGTGCCCCGGTATCGTATCACAATCACAACTCCTATCTTTACCCTTTTTCTTAGTTCGATCCTATTAGTAGTATCTTAATCTAGTAGAATAAAGTTTATGGCATGATGTAGTTTTGAGATTTGCTTTGTGATCCCTCTATGTAATCGAGTCCGTGAGTTATATATAATAAAGATTAGTGTTGAGTCAAGGGCTTGATTATTTTGCCATGATCTTGGGTGAATAAAAGAAAAGAACAAAAAGAAACAAAAACAAAAAGTTCATATTGATCTTATTGAGAGTAATGACTTCACATAGAAAGAGTATGCTGATTAAAAGTTTTTGGGAGTTAGCAGACATAGCTTTGGTCATTGTTGCAATTAATAGGAAGTAATAAGGAAAGAGAGGTTTTCACATATAGATATATTGTCATTGACATCTTTTATGATTGGGAGCACTCATTAAAATATGACATGCTAAAGAGTTGATGTTGGACAAGGAAGACAACGTAATGAGTTATGTCTTTCTTATATCTGAGATAAAGTATGTTGTCATGGTTCCTCTAACTTGTTGAGCTTACCTTTCCCCCTCATGCTAGCCAAATTCTCAGCACCAAGTAGAAATACTACTTGTGCTTCCAAAATCCCTAAACCAGTTTTGGCATGAGAGTCCACCATATCTACCTACGTATTGAGTAAGATCCTTCAAGTAAGTTGTCATCGGTGCAAAGCAATAAAAATTGCTCTAAATATGTATGACTGATTGGTGTGGGAGAAATAAACTTTATATTCTCTTGTGATGTGGAAGTAATAAAAGCAACGGACTGCATAATAAAGGTTCATATCACAAGGGGCAATATAAAGTGACGTTCTTTCGCATTGAGATTTTATATATCCAACCATAAAAGCGCATGGCAACCTCTGCTTCCCTCTGCGAAGGGCCTATCCTTTATTATTATCTTCTACCTTATGCAAGATTCACGGTGATCTTCACCTTTCCTTTCTCATTTTATCCTTTGGCAAGCTCAGCACATTGGAAAGAACATGATATATATATCTAATTGGATGTAGGGGAGCATGAACCATTATTGTTGACATTACCCTTGAGGTAAAAGGTTGTGGGGCAAAACTATAAGCCCCTATCTTTCTCTGTGTCCGATTAAAACTCTGTAACCACAAGTATTGCTTGAGTGTTAGCAATTATGGAGGACTAAATGATAGTTGAGTATGTGGACTTGCTTTTTAGCTCTGACATAGACTCTTTCCGATGTTATGATAAATTGCAATTGCTTCAATGACTGAGATTATAGTTTGTTGGAGCCCAATAAGGTTTATGATTTATACTTTTGCATTGTGAATAGATCATCACTCGAACATAAGTAATCATATGACAAAATCTATATAAGTTGTTGTTATGAGAATAATGATGATGCCTTCATGTCCGTATTTTATTTTTATCGATGCCTCTACCTCTAAACATGAGGACATATTTATTGTTATCGGCTTTTCGCTTGACGACAAGCGAGGTCTAAGCTTGGGGGAGTTGATAAGTCCATTTTGCATCATGATTTTATATCGATATTTATTGCACTATGGACTGTTATTTCACTTTATGTCACAATACTTATGGCTATTCTCTCTTATTTTACAAGATTTACATAAAGAGGGAGAATGCCGGCAGCTGGAATTCTGGTATGGATAAGGAGCAAATATTAGAGACCTATTCTGCGCAACTCCAAAAGTCCTGAAACTCCACGGAACATCTTAAAAGAAATAAAGAAAAATCCACGCCAAAGATGAAGGCCAGGGGGCCCACACCCTACTCACGAGGGTGGGGGGCGCGCCCCCTACCTCGTGGGCCCCCTGGTGGCTCTCTGATGCCCATCTTCTCCTATATGAGGTCTTTCGATGAGAAAAAAATAAGGAGGAACTTTTCGGGATAAGACTCCGTCGCCATGAGGCGGAACCTTGGCGGATCCAATCTAGAGCTCCGGCAGAGCTGTTCTGCCGGGGATACTTCCCTACCGGAGAGGTAAATCATCACCCTCATCATCACCAACGCTCCTCTCATCAGGAGAGGGCAATCTCCATCAACATCTTCACTAGCACCATCTCATCTCCAAACCCTAGTTCATCTCTTGTATCCAATTCTTGTCTCAAAGTCCGGGATTGGTGCTAGTAGGTTGCTAGTAGTGTTGATTACTCCTTGTAGTTGATGCTAGTTGGTTTAATTGGTGGAAGATCATATGTTCAGATCCAATATGCATATTATTACCCCTCTGATTATGAACATGAATATGCTTTGTGAGTAATTAAGTTCGTTCCTGAGGACACGGGAGAAGTCTTGCTATGAGTAGTCATGTGAATTTGGTATTCATTTGATATTTTGATAAGATGTATGTTGTCTAGCCTCTAGTGGTGTTATGTGAATGTTGACTACATAACACTTCACCATTATTTGGGCCTAGAGGATGGCATTGGGAAGTAATAAGTAGATGAGGGGTTGCTAGAGTGACAGAAGCTTAAACCCTAGTTTATGCGTTGCTTCATAAGGGGCTGATTTGGATCCATATGTTTCATGCTATGGTTAGGTTTACCTTAATACTTTTGTTGTAGTTGCGGATGCTTGCAATAGAGGTTAGTCATAAGTGGGATGCTTGTTCAAGTAAGAACAGCACCCAAGCACCGGTCCACCCACATATCAAATTATCAAAGTATCAAACGCGAATCATATGAACGTGATGAAAACTAGCTTGACGATATTCCCATGTGTCCTCGGGAGCGCTTTTCCTTTTAGAACAGTTTGTTCCAGCTTGTCCTTTGCTACAAAAGGATTGGGCCACCTTGCTGCACTTTATTTACTTTTGCCACTTGTTGCTCGTTACAATTTATTCTATCACAAAACTATCTGTTACCACTTATTTCAGTACTTGTAGAGAATACCTTGCTGAAAACCGCTTATCATTTCCTTCTGCTCCTCGTTGGGTTCGACACTCTTACTTATCGAAAGGACTATGATAGATCCCCTATACTTGTGGGTCATCACGTGTCTCCTTGTTTCTCTTTCAGACTCGTATCTCTTATGCCAGGCAGAACTTTAGGGAAGATAGTGAGCCAAACCATCTTGAGGACAGCGAGATGACCCCATGGTTCTGTCTTGATGAAGACAGTGAGTTGAAGCTACTCACCAGCAGGTGTGAGACAACCTCTATGCAGTCGCTGCCTCAATCAGTTCGACTTCTTCAATCTCGACTTAAAGCGGAAAGGCTTGCTTCAGCTCAGCTCCGACTTGAAGTCAAAGATGCAATGAAGATGTCAGAGGACTGCCGTGCGCACCATCATGCCTTAAATCTAGTGTTGATGCATCTATCGTTGATACAACTGAGGTCTACTCAGCTTCTTCAGCTGTTTGGGGGGAGGCGACCTGGCCAGGCCTAGTGCCTTCTGAAGTGCTCTCAATTTTGTATATTCTTTTGTCAGCGCGTTTATTTGCACTGGTGGCGAACTTTGATGCCCAATGGATGTAATATGTGTGATAGCCGTGATAGCCTAGCATAAATTGCTTGCTTATTTATTTCCTTGTTGTCTTGTTTATTTGTTTGCTTATAGTCATTGCAGTTCTTTTTCCGCGGTTTGCTAGTGGCTGCAATAACCTATTTTTTAAAACTAGGCCACAATAACCATGGGCTAATATTTACTGTAGTGACACTGGGCCTCCTACGGGCCGTAGAAACAGTGGGCCTTCTACGGGCCATAGAAACAGTGGGCCTTCTACGGGTCGTAGAAACAATGGGCCTTCTACGGGCCGTATCATCAATGGGCCTTATACGGGCAATATGATCGATGGCCAAACATGGGCCAATAACAGGCCGCATTATGGCCGTAAATGGGCTAGAGTTGGAATCGTCCGTTCATGGGCCGACCATAACGGGCCATCGTTAATAGGCCGTATTTGATGACGCTATGAAAATGGCCCAACGTATTAACGGACCACAAACGGGCCGACTGTAACCACAGGCTGAATTTGGCCCACAAGCAAAAATGACAGTAACGGGCCGTAAGTAAACGAATGCTGGAAATGAGACCAAGAATAAATGGGCTCTGAGAAGGACGAAAGATTACATGGGCTGGAAACGGCCCAACGGAATAATGGGCCGTTAATGGGTATAAAGTGATACATTGTTCATTACGGGCCCGTTTCACCATGGGCCGTTAATGGGTGTAAAGTGATACACTGTTCATTACGGGCCAGTTTCACCACGGGCCGTTAGTAGGCCAAGAGTTACATAGGGCCTCATATGGGCCGAAAGCCGTCATGGGCCATACATGGGCCATAAGTGAAAACGGGTTGGAATCATATTGGATGGCCCAGATGACGCTACTGGGCCTAATTCGGATAGGGCGTAATGGGACTTGGGTTAGCAGGCTGTAAATGGGCTATATTCGAATAGGCCGTTAACAGGCTTTCCATGGGCCGGCATGCCAGTTTTTGACCAAGTAAAACGGGCCGGCCTTTTCACAGGAATGGGCCTCTGTTGGGCCGTGCCACGTGTCGACGTATCATAGGCGCCTTCCGTCCAATGAGTGGTTGACATCTGTCCCAACGATGAGCCGACATGTGTTTCCTCCAGCCAATGATGATTTTACACGTGGAAAATCCCCATTGGTCGGGGTTGTTAATGGGTTATCGGATCCAAAACCCGACATGATAGCTTAATGGAGTTCCGTTACGGTGGATGCCACGTGTCGGTCACCCTTGACGAAAGCACTTCTGTGACGCGCGATTTATCATCATGGAAGTGGACACTTCCGTGATGACAATTTTGGTAATGTCATGGAACACTTCTATGATAGCACGGGTATGACTATCTTGATTCTCTCATAAATTTGTCATGGATGTACATGCATGACAAAAAAAGTGACCTACTGTGACAAACACGTATCATCACGGAAGTGTATTTTTTTGTAGTGGGAGTTGGCGTCGGAGAGGCAATAGGGGGCCCACGAGGTAGGGGGGCGCGCCCTAGGCGGGCAGGCGCGCCCCCACCCTCGTGGCAAGGTGGTGGCCCCCCTGGCCTTCATCTTTGGCAGGTATTTTTCTTATTTTCTGAAAAGTGTCTCTGTGAAGTTTCAGGTCATTACGAGAACGTTTGCTCCTCCACATAAATAACACCATGGTAATTCTGCTGAAAACAGCGTCAATCCAGGTTAGTTCCATTCAAATCATGCAAGTTAGAGTCCAAAACAAGGGAAAAAGTGTTTGGAAAAGTAGATACGTTGGAGACGTATCAACTCCCCCAAGCTTAAACCTTTGCTTGTCCTCAAGCAATTCAGTTGACAAACTGAAAGTGATAAAAAAACCTTTTACAAACTCTGTTTGCTCTTGTTGTTGTGAATATGTAAAGCCAGCATTCAAGTTTTCAGCAAAGATTATAACTAACCACATTTGCAATAATGCATAGGTCTCAAGTTTACTCATATCAATAGCATAATCAACTAGCGAGCCATAATAATAAAACTCGGATGACAACACTTTCTCAAAACAATCACAATATGATATAACAGGATGGTATCTCGCTAGCCCTTTCTGAGACCGAAAACATAAATGCAGAGCACCTTTAAATACCAAGGACTGACTAGACATTGTAATTCATGGTAAAAGAGATCCAGTCAAGTCACACTCAATGTAAACTAACAGTAATGAATGCAAATGACAGCGGTGCTCTCCAACTGGTGCTTTTTAATAAGAGGATGATGACTCAGCATAAAAGTAAATAGATAGGCCCTTCGCAGAGGGAAGCAGGGATTTGTAGAGGTGCTAGAGCTCGGTTTTGAAACAGAGATGAATAATATTTTGAGCGGTATACTTTCATTGTCAACACAACAACCAAGAGATGGCGATATCTTCCATGCTACACACATTATAGGCGGTTCCCAAACAGAACGGTAAAGTTTATACTCCCCCTTCCACCACAAGCATCAATCCATGGCTTGCTCGAGACAACGAGTGCCTCCAACTAACAAGAATCCCAGGGGGAGTTTTGTTTGCAATTATTTTGATTTAGTTTGCATAAAGCATGGGACTGGGCATCCCGGTGACCAGCCATTTATCTCGCGAGTGAGGAGCGGAGTCCACTCCTCTTGAGAATAACCCGCCTAACATGGAAGATACAGATAGCCCTAGTTGATACATGAGCTATTAGAGAATACAAAACATGATATTTATTTGAAGGTTTAGAGTTTGGCACATACAAATTTACTTGGAACGGCAGGTAGATACCGTATATAGGTAGGTATAGTGGACTCATGTGGAATAAATTTGGGGTTTAAGGGATTGGATGCACAAGCAGTATTCCCGCTTAGTACAGGTGAAGGCTAGCAAAAGACTGGAAAGCGACCAGCTAGAGAGCGACAACAGTCATGAACATGCATTAAAATTAATCAACACTGAATGCAAGCATGAGTAGGATATAATCCACCATGAACATAAATATCGTGAAGGCTATGTTGATTTTGTTTCAACTACATGCGTGAACATGTGCCAAGTCAAGTCACTTAAATCATTCAGAGGAGGATACCACCCTATCATACCACATCATAACTATGTCAATAGCATGTTGGCACGCATGGTAAACCATTATAACTCATCGCTAATCAAGCATGGCATAAGAAACTATGATCTCTAGTTGTCATTGCAAACATGTTTATTCATAATAGGCTGAATCAGGAACGATGAACTAATCATATTTACAAAAACAAAAGAGGTCGAGTTCATACCAGCTTTTTTTCATCTCAGCTAGTCCATCATATATCATCATAATTGCCCTTCACTTGCACAACCGAACAATGTGAATAATAATAATAGTGCACGTGCATTGGACTAAGCTGGAATCTGCAAGCATTCAATAAAAAGGAGAAGACAAGGCAATACAGGCTCTTTTGTCAGATCAACAGTAATGCATATAAGAGCCACTTCAACAATTTAATCATGGTCTTCTCCTATCGACCCCCAAAGAAAAGAAAAGAAATAAAACTATTTACACGGGAAAGCTCCCAACAAGCAAAAGAAGAACAGGAAATCTTTTTGGGTTTTCTTTTTAATTACCACTGCAAGCATGGTAAGTAAACTAATTAAAAGCTACAACTATTTTTTTGGTTTTTCTTAAGGTTTATTAAACACACAAGGAGAAAGCATAAAAAGGAAAAAAAAACTAGCATGGATGATACAATGAAAAGTATGAGCACCGACATCTAGCAATAAGTGTGTGAGCATAAATGTAATGTCGGTGAGAAATACGTACTCCCCCAAGCTTAGTCTTTTGGCCTAAGTTGGTCTATGGCCACAACTGGCCTGGCGGATATCCATAATAGTAGCTGGGGTTGTACTGTGATGCAGTAGCTATCGCCTGCTGAGCTGCAACGTGGCGACGAGCGGCCTCCTCTCTCCTCTCGTACTCATCTGCCTCCTCTCTGGTAATAGTATATCCTCCTCTTGCCTGATAATCAAAGAAAGCAGGACCAGGTAGAGTAATACGGACAGCACGGCGTTTGTCAAAGATTAGTCGATACTAGAGAGGTGATTCGTTCCTCTCGACAAACTGGTGGTGAACCATAGCATTAAAATCTAGATAGGCAGGAGGTAATTCAATATCATCTTCGCGTACATCTATACCAAGAAAATTAGCTACGTGGGTTGCATAAATTCCACCAAAGAAATCTCCATTAAATCTATTAAGATTCAACCTACGTGCAACAATGGCTCCCAAATTATAAGATTTGTCTCCTATCACAGCACTCCTAAGAATAATGAGGTCAGGAACACACATGTGACATGCCTCATCTTTACCATTTATGCATCTACCTATGAAGAGAGCAAAATAATGTATAGCAGGAAAGTGAATGCTCCCTATGGTAGCTTGTGTAATATCTCTAGATTCTCCCATAGTTATATTAGCAAGAAAATCTCTAAATTCAGATTTGTGAGGATCCCTTATACTACCCCATTGTGGAAGTTTGCAAGCAGTGGTAAAATCCTCTAAGTCCATGGTATAGGATTTATCATAAAGATCAAATAGGACAGTTGGAGAATTACGTGAAGTTGAAAATTCAAACCTCCTCACAAAGGAACTAGTGAGATTATGATACAGACTGCATTTCTCTTCCTCGAAGCTCACGAGATCAGCGTTATGCAAATATGCGTTGAGTTCTTCTTTTATTCCCGCTCGATCCATAAAATTTTCAGAAGGCCACTCACAAGGACGCACTGGAGCGTCTCTTGGTGGCTCTTCGTCAGCATCACGCATTGCAAGCCTGGGTCCTTGCTTCCTTGAAGAACCACCTTGGAACATTTTCCTAAGCATTTTTCTTCCTCTGAAAAATTCTGAATTTTTTTAGTAACTTCAAAATAAAAGTAAAACAAACTCAATAATATTGATAGAAACTACTCCTACAAGTGCCTAGGGCCTATATCATGCATCAAAACTAATTTTGACCATATAAATTTGACATGCAAGCTCAAGAACAGGGTCACCTAAGAAGTAAAAATTTGCAATGAATAAAGCACTAGAACAAACACTAATCAGACCAATGGAGGAGTCACATACCAAGGAACAATCTCCCCAAGCAGTTTTGTGAGAGGTGCTTTGAGCAAGGAGATCGAAAATGGCAGCAAAACGAGCTTGAACTCGGGTTTGAGCTGGTTATTCGTGTTTGAGGGAGGAAGAAGGAGTGTATGGGTGAAAGGATAAGTGGAGGAGGCCCACCGTGGGCCCACGAGGCAGGGGCGCACCCTAGAGGGGTGGCGCGCCCTCCACCCTCATGGGCAGGTGGTTGACCCGCCTAGTGTGTTCTTAGTTCCATAAATCCTCAAATATTCTAGAAAAATCATATTTAATTTTCAGGGCATTTGGAGAACTTTTATTTTCGAGGTATTTTTATATTGCACGGATAATCAGATAACAGACAGACAAATATTTATTTTTATTTTATTTAACATAAATAACCGAAAGTAAAAGTGGGGTACAGAAGGTTGTGCCTTCTAGTTTCATCCATCTCATGATCATCAAAAGGAATCCACTAACAAGGTTGATCAAGTCTTGTTAACGAACTCATTCCAAATACACATGGAACCGAAGAAATTTCGAATAACACTATGTTACCTCGACGGGGATATGCACATCCCCAATAATAAGAATATCATATTCCTTGACAGTAGGAAGAGGAAATTCAAAACCTCCAAATATAATCGATGGAATTTTTCCAATAGAGTTGATACTATGAACTTGAGGTTGTTTCCTCGGAAAGTGTACCGTATGCTCATTACCATTAACATGAAAAGTGACATTGCCTTTAGTGCAATCAATAACAGCCCCTGCAGTATTCAAAAAGGGTCTTCCAAGAATAATAGACATACTATCATCCTCGGGAATATCAAGAATAACAAAGTCCGTTAAAATAGTAACGTTTGCAACTACAACAGGCACGTCCTCACAAATACCAACAGGTATAGCAGTTGATTTATCAGCCATTTGCAAAGATATTTGAGTAGGTGTAAACTTATTCAAATCAAGTCTACGATATAAAGAGAGAGGCATAACACTAACACCGGCTCCAAGATCACATACAGCAGTTTTAACATAGTTTCTTTTAATGGAGCATGGTATAGTTGGTACACCGGGATCTCCAAGTTTCTTTGGTATTCCACCCTTAAAAGTATAATTAGCAAGCATGGTGGAAATTTCAGCTTCCGGTATCTTTCTTTTATTGTAATAATGTCTTTCATGTACTTAGCATAAGGATTGGTTTTGAGCATATCAGTTAATCGCATACGCAAAAAGATAGGTCTAATCATTTCAGCAAAGCGCTCAAAATCCTTATCATCCTTTTTCTTGGATGGTTTGGGAGGAAACGGCATGGGTTTCTGAACCCAAGGTTCTCTTTCTTTACCATGTTTCCTAGCAACAAAATCATTCTTATCATAACATTGATTCTTTGATTGTGGGTTATCAGGATCAACAGTAGGTTCAATTTCTATATCATTATCATTACTAGGTTGAGCATCATCATGGACATTATTATTAGCATTACCACTAGTTTCAGGTTCATTACCAGGTTGTGTTTCAGCATCAGAAATAGAAATATCATTTGGATTCTCAGGTGTATCAACAATAGGATCACTAGAAGCATGCAAAGTCCTATCATTTTTCTTTTTCTTCTTTTTAGAAGAACTAGGTACATCTATATTATTTCTCTGAGAATCTTGCTCAATTATCTTAGGGTGGCCTTCGGGATACAAAGTTTCCTAAGTCATTCTACCAGTTGTAGTAGCCACTCTAACAGCATAATCATTATCTTTACTATTCAATTCATTGAGCAAATCATTTTGAGCTTTAAGTACTTGTTCCACTTGAGTGGTAACCATAGAAGCATGTTTACTAATAATTTGAAGTTCACCTTTGACATTATCCATATAATCACCCAAGTGTCCAAGCATATTTGAATTGTCTACCAAAATAAGCATTAAAGTCTTCTTGCTTAGCCATAAATTTATCAAACTCATCTAAGCATGGGCTAGCAATCTTAGTAAATGGGATTACAGCTTTCTCATATCTATAGAGAGAATTTACCTTTACTACCTGTGTCGGGTTATCAAGACCATGAGTTTCTTCAATAGGTAATGGATTAAGATTATATGTTTCTTCAGTAGGCGGTAAGTTAAGACCATGTATTTCTTCAATAGGAGGTAAATTCTTAACATCTTCATCTTTAATACCCTTTTTTTCATAGATTTCTTTGCCTCTTGCATATCTTCAAGACTGAGAAATAGAATACCCCTCTTCTTCGGAGTTGGTTTAGGAATAGGCTCAGGAATTGGCTCCGGAGGTGTCCAATTATTTTCATTTGTCAACATATTACTCAATAGAATTTCAGCTTCATCCGGTGTTCTTTCCCTGAAAACAAAACCAGCACAACTATCCAGGTAATCTCTGGAGGCATCGGTTAGTCCATTATAAAAGATATCAAGTATTTCATTTTCCTTAAGAGGATGATCAGGCAAAGCATTAAGTAATTGGAGAAGCCTCCCCCAAGCTTGTGGGAGACTCTCTGAAAGTGCTACTGATCGACTAGAGGGGGGGGGGGTGAATAGGCGATTTTTAAGAAAGTCTTCAACACATGGAAGTTTCGAAGACAAACGATAGAAGTAAACCTATTACCACGCAGCGGAAGGTAGACTAAACTAGGCAACCTTAGTCAAGTAACCAAAGAAGTGAAAGCACAATGACTAATAGCAGCTAGGCAGTAAGGATCGGGTAGGAAGATATTGTGAAGCCAATCAGAACAAGTAGTCACTCAGTGAAGACAAAAGATAATGCAATCATGCAATGACTTCACAAGGACCAACAGTAAGTAAAGGGAAGGGAAGGATGAAACCAGTGACTCATTGAAGACAATGATTTGTTGGACCAGTTCTAGTTGTTGTGACAACTGTACGTCTGGTTAGGGCGGCTAGGTATTTAAACCTGAGGACACACAGTCTCGGACACCCAGTCCTGAACACGCAGCTCAGAACCCTTAGTCCGCACCGTATTCCCCTTGAGCTAAGGTCACGCAGACCTCGCCCAATCACTCTGGTAAGTCTTCAAGGTAGACTCCCAAACCTTCACAGAATTCGTTCACCGGCGATCCACAATGACTCTTGGATGCTCAGAACGCGACGCCTAACCGACTGGAGGATTCACAGTCCTCAAGTGTAATAAGTCTTTAGATCACACAGACATGACGACTTAAGTGATGCCTAACACTCTTTGGCTCTGGGTGGTTAGGACTTTATCCTCGCAAGGAATTCTCTCTCAAAGGCTTCGAGGTGGGTTGCTCTCAAACGACAACAGCCATACTTTAACTCTGAGCAGCCAACCGTTTATGGTTGTAGGGGGTGGGCTATTTATAGCCACTAGGCAACCCGACCTAATTTGTCCGAAATGACCCTGGGTCACTAAGGAACTGACACGTGTTCCAACGGTCAGATTTCAAACACACACGGCAACTTTACTTGGGCTACAAGCAAAGCTGACTTGTCCAACTCTGGACAAGATTCGCTCTCATAGTCTTCACTTGAAGACATAGGATTTTGGTTAAGCATCACTTCAGTCATTCTGACTGGTTCTCTTGGACCCCACTTAACAGTACGGTGGTTCCTATGACTCAACAAAGAAGAAAAAGAACTACGAAAGATTTAAGTCTTCGAGCTCCATAGTCTTCATGCAATGTCTTCTCTTGTCATAGTCTTCAATGTGAATGTTTTCACATACCACCTTTGACTTCAATGTCTTCATACATTTTTAGGGGTCATCTCTGGTAGGAAAACCGAATCAATGAGGGACTTCTACCTGTGTTATCCTGCAATTCTCACAAACACATTAGTCCCTCAACTAGGTTTGTCGTCAATACTCCAAAACCAACTATGGGGTGGCACTAGATGCACTTACAATCTCCCCCTTTTTGGTGATTGATGACAAACTAGTTGAAGTTTTCAATGGGGAATATATCATGTGAGATTGTAAAGGATAAGGAATTGTCTTCATAAGTTACAAGGGCTCCCCCTGAAGATGTGCATATAAGTAATTTGCTTTTGGAATGCAAATGCACATGGCAGGTTGTACTTGTGGAGATCCTCTTCAACTTATGATGACAATTCATCATGCATGAAAAGTATGTGAAGATAATGACATGCATAATGAAAAATGGACGTCTGCAAAATGATCTAAGTGCGGAATTTATCGTCGCACATGCGGAATTTATCATCGCATCACAAAATAGCAAATAAGTAGCAGACGAACATCGAGTTTACGTGTTACAACTCAAAGAACCAAATGTATCAAAACGAGAGTTGTAAACACTAGGCAAAACATAAAGTAACCGCCCATATGGACCCGCTTGAAGACTATCAAGCTCATATGCTTCTCCCCCTTTTGTCAGTAAGGACCAAAAAGGTTTGAAGACATAGAGCACCTACTCGTTCCCATGAGGAGTAGGTGAAGTAGCAAGGTCGTCGGTGTTGTTAGGCTGTGTAGACGAGCTCGGGCAGTGTCGATGCATGCTGAAGAAGGGGGCGGTGAAGTAGCATCGTCTTCATCCTCGATCACTCTGGCATTCACAGTTGCCGCAGAGGAAGAGAACTCAGAGTCTTCAAGAGAGGGAGTTCGTCGCAGCATAGCCCTTCGGGGAGGTGTGGAGTCAAACTTGAAACGTTCAGAGAAGCCATCCTCATGAAGATCATCTCTAGAGCACATAAGCGTCAGCCCTTTCCATGTACGCCGACAGGTTTCATGGGCAACAAAGGCATTCTTGGTGGCAAGATTGTGAATGCGGTTAACATCCACCAAGAGGCTTTGCATTTGGTGCTTCAGCCAGTCATGATGCCTATCCTGTTTCTGATGAAGAGCAACCAGAAGCTCTCGATCATTAAGAACACGAGATCGCTTCTTGGGTCGTTGGGCAATAGTGCTTTCAGTGGCTTCAGTAAGGGCACGATGAGGTGCACGTGTAGTACTAGCCAGAGGATAAACACGAGTGACTGCTTCAACTCCTTCAATGTTCTGAGTGAAACTTTGATGCTCCGCATTCTGAAGACTAAGAGGTTCCTTGGCAGGCTCTGGATAAATGGCTTCAACAGACATATCCACATCAGGCAGAAAGATCCGATGATTGCGAGAAGATGGCTGATATGAGATAGCTGAGTGGAGTTTAATCAGCCTCATTATCCATGGAGCGTAGAACTTCAAGCCAAAAAGATCAGATCCTGATGCAGCAAGTTGGCGGATGAAGAAGTCTTGTGCATTGAACCATTTTCCATGAAGAATATAGAAGACCAAAGTCTTCATTGCACCTTCCAGCTTTGCATGTGGAGAATGTCCTTTGATGGGCCAGAGAGTTCACCTTATAATGTGATAGATAGTCCTTGACAGATACTCAAGGTCTTCAACAAAGAACTCCTTAGGATATGCAGCGCCTTGTGGCAAAGGCTTCATTATACTAAGCATCTGACTCATGTTCGGTTCAGGCTTCTGAAAGATGCTCTCCATAGCTTCACTATGAAGTTGACATCCAGGTTCATAGAGATCTCCAGGAGTGAGCAGACCAGTGAGCTCAATGATATCAAAGGCTTTGGCTTCGTGATGAACATTTCCTGTCATCCACTCAAGGACCCAAGTCTTCGGATCTCTGTTGTAACCACGTATGTGAAGAGTGGCATAAAATTGGAGCAGCAACTCTTCGTTCCAGTGCTCTTGGTCGGTGATGAAAGGCAACAATCCAACCTCTTTGAAGCAATCCAGAGCTTCTTCCAAGCAGGGCAGACCAGCTATTGCTTCGGTGTCAAGACGCATATGTGGGAAGATGCGACCTTGATTGTACAGAATGCAGGAGTAATAGCTTCACTGCGGATAGCTCCAGAACTGATCAGAAGATATTCATTCCCTTGAGTAGGGGTTCTTGGAGCTATTGAAGAAGGTGTTGTCTTCTTTGAAGCCGTTGACATTGAAGGATCCAGGTGCTGATGCAGGACCTGGAAACCTGGGCAACCTTGGCACTGGCTTCTGTACCTGAGGCCTATGCTCAATATGATAGTCAAACTGAGGACCAGCAGCAGGCACAGGAACAGGAGCAGTAGCATCATTGGCTTTGCTGACTTCTGGTTCATGGGTTGGTGTAGGCTCCACATGTGCTTTAGCCATGACAACTTCAGTGGCTTCATTCATGTTGGTGGTGGCAGCCTCAAGATTTTCTACCTCCACTTGATGAGCTGGAGAGTCGGGCACAGACACGTTCTCCTTGAGAACAACTTCTTCAGTAGTTGGGGGAGTAGGGACACGTTCTTCTTCTTGGGTGTCATCGGCTGATGCAGCCGGAATGTCTTCAGCAGTTTTAGCCTTAGACTCCGAGACTTGAGACCTTGGTCCTTTGCGAAGCCTGCGTAACGCTGGCGACACCTTTGGAGATGGAGTTGGCTGGGCCTCAAAGTCATCTTCTTCTTCTTGCTGGGGTGGTGTGACTTGTTGTTGTGGGTGATCAGCCCATGATGCATCCTGAGCAATTGGCGTCAGAGGACGACCAATGCTGATGAGTTCGCTGTGCGTAAGCACAGGCGATGATACCTGTTGGTGCTTGATCTGAGGAAGAACTACATCATCTTCAACATTGTCATGGTGACCAATGTCTTCAGCAGCGGTGGGATCAACTGCTGGAATGTCTTCAGCTGTATGAGCCTCTGTGGAAGCAGGCTCATGGACAATCAGTTGGCGCTCTTGGTGTGTAGATGCAGGGCGAACCATTGAGATAGGTTCAACAACCAGGGGCTCTATGGGAGCAGCCCGTTCCTTCTTGGTATTCTGCTTCTTCTTGGAGGGAACAACATCAGAGGCTTCGGAATGTTTCCTCTTTCTGGCTTCAGCCTCAGCAGTCCTCGTCTTCTTCAGTTCTGAAGCGGTTGACCTGGCCTTTGGTTTCGAGCCAGCCATGCTGGCTGGGAAGACAATGGGATGTGCTTCCTGCCTCGGTGCGTCGGGTGCGGCCACAGCTGGCTTCTTCTTCTACTTAGCAGCCATCCCGGGGTCGATGCCAGGACGACCAAGGGCCTTGCGCTTCTCAGCCTCATTGTAGGCTTGCACACTCTTGTCAGCCAGGTTCTTCATGCACTCACGAGAACCTTGAGCTTCTTCACACTTCTTGAGAAAGGCTTCTTTGAGCTCGTGCAGCATGATCTTGAAGTTCTTGACCTCTTGCATGTTGAGCTTGGCCATATGCTTCTTGAACTGAGCTTTCTCAAAATCAATCTTTTGCTTCAGTTCGACGATGCGCTGAGCTAGAGCTAGGTTTGAAGCAATGGCGCCATGGAAGGCGACACTGAGGCCAATGGGAAGTTGCAGGTCTTCAAAGCTGAGGTTGGGCATGTCAAACCATTCATCGATGAAGTCGTGGATGATTGCCACGTCAAAGAGAGGCAAATTGTTGAAGATTTCTGCTTCTTCTTTGCTCTTGATCAGTTGCTCAAGAGCGTCATCTGCAAGATCTTCATCACTGGACAGATCAATGGCATCGTTGCGCAAAATAGCAGCAGTCAGTTCTTGGCTGGTGTGTGGCAGAGGCATCTTGACTCTCGGGGGCTTGGAGATGCGTGACAGATCTTCAAACTGCACACTGTCTTTAGGAGGTGCAATAGCCAGTGGCTTCGCCCGTGAGATTTTTGGTGCTGAGGCAGGCTTTGAAGCTTTAGGCTGCTTCAGTTTCTTTGGCTTCGGCGCTGCAGGCGCTTCATCAGATTCAGCGTCATCTGCAGGCTCATCCACAACTGTCCCTTGAACCACGATATGAGTGATGAGACCTTCCAGGTTGTAGAAGGGCCCAACAAGATTGGTTCAGCTTCGCGGGTGCCATCGGCACGGGGAGCAGAGGGACCAGGGTTGAAGTCTATTCCCAATGACTTCTTGTTCTGCTTCGCCGAATTCTGGGCAAACTGGAAGTTGCGCTTGAACAGATTGTCGTCACGACACCATAGCAGTGACGATGGGTCAGCATCTGCAGGCTGTGGTCCACGGACCATGCAGGGATAGAAGCCTTGTTCAATGGCTTCATCTCTGGAACTGGGTTAAAGATTTCTGTATAGGATGTCTCCCCATGGTCGCTTGATGGCATTCTTCTCAGCATATTCCTTTGTCACAAACCTGTACTTGAACCACTGTTCTGCCCAATATCGTCCAATCCATTGGATTCGTGTCTTGCGCTGATTGTAATCCTCTTCAGGATGTGTCTTGTACAACTCTGAGAGGTCATCGGGCAGATCTCTTGATGTTTCTCCTCGACGCTTTCTGCCACCCTTCCTTGCTGATTTCTCTACAGCCATGAACTTTAGACCGAATGGCTTCAATACGTTCAAAGGCTTCAAAGGCATTCGCTTGCTGGACAAACAGGAACTGGCTTCGGGAGAATTTATATGATGCTGTAAGAATTCTGCAAATGAATGCAGACTATGAGAACCAAGGGATTCTCCCACGGACATGTACCTGTGACAGCATTAAGGTGCGAGGGAAGGGGAAGAGGTCATATGCATTCTCAGAAGATTTTGAAGATAAATCAGTTTAGAAGACATTGACCTCATCGTGCGAAGACATTCACTCATAGATAAGGAGTTGGTTCCAGATTTGTACAAATCCACAGATCAGTACAAGTGAGGAATCTAACTACTTTGTGAAGCACAAGTGAACATACTAGGCATATTATGAGATGCAGTATGAAATAGATCCAACTTGTGTGAACAGAAACTGCTTGTGGTAGAAAGTGACGAATCTATAGGATCAAAGGGGCCGTAAAAAGGAAGTTTTATTTACCACACGAAGAACTGCTAGACGGAGTGGAAGAGGAGGCCGAGCAGTTCGATCGCCCGTGCCCTAACTTGGCGACGAAGGACACCTACGGCGATGGCGGAGAAGACGATGTCCGCGGTCGGCATGAAGACGACGTCGGAGAGGTCGCGGCAGCTAAGCGCTTTGTCGCCGGCGTCGTGGAGGGCTAGCGCTGGCGCTAGGGTTTGCGCAAGAGTGGAAGAAAGGATAATGATTGTGGTGAGGCGTGTATTTATAGGGACAAGGACGGCACAGTGTTATTACACAGGTGCCCCTGGCGATTCACATCTGAAGGACATGTGGCCATCATGCAACATATTGAAGGATGTTCCACGTTCCCACGCACGCCTAGATTGTCGGGTGGTCGTTCCCACTTCTCCGGGTTTCAGGTGAAGGAATTAGCATTGAAAGCGGACTTAATGTTTTTCTCTGTATCTTCTGCTGACAAGGACGCAGAGAAGATATTCGACAGTTTCAATAGAATGCATATGATTTGGAGAGATAGAGTTTGAGATATAAAGCATAGAGAGGTTAGGGTCCGATCACATTCACTTAGTTCAAAAGATTCAACAAGAAGACATAGCTATAAGTGAATGCTGTAGAGGACAGAACACTAGTATATATATAATCAGCATAGTGAAGATAATCATGAAGACATGTTGAGATTGAAGCCAAACCAAATGTGAAGACATAGCAAATGTAACGCCATGGTAAAACACTTCACACAAAAGACACGGCGCACAATTATCGTGGCGCTCCGAAGTCAAATTCCACATTAATGTATTCACACTTAGAATGTATGTCTTCATTGATTGAAGATATACTTCACTTCGTGTGTTGCACATCTAAGTCATCAATATGCATAAGTGTTAGGATGTGTGCCTGATCACAGGACATTTGAGGATTCCAAGATATTTAGCTCACACCGTAACTTGCAAAATCTCTTCTCATCCAAGGGCTTGGTGAAGATTTCTGCCAATTGTTCTTCAGTGTTGACGTGTATGATATCAATATCTTCCTTCACAACATGATCTCTGAGAAAGTGATGACGAATTTCAATGTGCTTTGTCTTCGAGTGCTGAATTGGGTTGTTGGCAATCTTGATGGCGCTTTCGTTGTCGCAGTAGAGTGGCACTTGCTTCAGATGAATGCCATAGTCTTTGAGTGTTTGCTTCATCCACAGAAGCTGAGCGCAGCAAGATCCAGCAGCAATGTATTCAGATTCAGCAGTGGAGAGAGATACACAGTTCTGCTTCTTTGAAGACCAACATACAAGTGATCGTCCTAGAAAATGACATGTGCCTGATGTAGACTTGTGATCCACCTTGTCACCAGCATAATTAACATCCGAGAATCCAACCAGATCAAACTCTGAGCCCTTTGGATACCATAATCCTAGAGTTGGGGTGTAAGCCAAATATCGAAGAATTCGCTTCACAGCTAAGTGATGCGATTCCTTTGGTGCCGCTTGGAATCGAGCACACATGCAAACACTAAGCATAATATCTGGCCTAGATGCACATAGATAAAGTAAAGAACCAATCATGGAGCGGTATACCTTTTGATCGAACTCTTTACCATTGTCGTCGGGACCTAGATGATGTTTGGCTGGCATTGGCGTCGTGAAGCCTTTGCAGTCTTGCATACTAAACTTCTTTAGGAAATCTTTGAGATACTTCTCTTGAGATATAAAGATGCCGTTGCGTTGCTGACGTATTTGAAAACCAAGGAAGAACTTCAGCTCACCCATCATGGACATCTGATATTGCTCTTGCATCATATATCCAAACTCTTCACTGTATTTCTGATTGGTGCAGTCGAAGATAATGTCATCCACATATATTTGGCACACAAACAGTTCACCATCATATGTCTCTGTAAAGAGAGTGGGGTCGAGGGAACCAGGTGTGAAGCCTTTGCTCTTCAGCAAGTGTTTGAGTGTGTCATACCAAGCCCGAGGGGCTTGTTTGAGGCCATACAGTGCCTTGTTGAGCTTGTACACCATGTCAGGATGTTTTGGATCTTCAAAACCAGGCGGTTGTGCAACATACACCTCTTCTTCAATCTTTCCATTGAGAAAGGCACTCTTCACATCCATTTGATACAGAAGAATATTATGATGATTTGCATAGGCAAGCAGTATGCGGATAGCTTCAAGTCTAGCCACAGGAGCAAATGTTTCATCGAAGTCAATCCCTTCAACTTGAGTGTATCCTTGAGCAACGAGACGAGCTTTGTTTCTGACAACTTGACCATGCTCATCTTGCTTGTTGCGATATATCCATTTGGTGCCTATTATATTGTGCTTCCGAGGATCTGGACGCTTAACCAGTTCCCATACATTATTCAGCTCAAACTGTTGAAGCTCTTCTTGCATAGCTTGAATCCATTCCGGTTCCATGAAGGCTTCTTCCACTTTCTTGGGTTCTGTTATTGAGACAAATGCGAAGTGCCCACAGAAATTTGCTAGATGTGCTGCCCTTGAACGAGTGAGTGGACCTGGTGCATTGATGCTATCAATTATTCTCTCAATCTGCACTTCATTGGCAACACGAGGATGTACAGGACGAAGATTTTGCTCTTGCTGAACATTGTCATTGTTAGAGGGATTGTCTTCAGGCTGAGCATTGTCTTCAGGTTGATCAGGTGCGGAGATGATAAGTTCCTCTTCAGGTTGAGCTTCAGAAGGTATGATTTCTCCAGTTCCCATGAGTTTGATTGATTCACTGGATGGAACTTCATCTAGCACATTTGGCAGGTGCTCTCTTTGTGAGCCGTTAATCTCATCAAACCGCACATCCACTGTTTCAACCACTTTATAATGAAAGAGATTGAAGACTCTGTAGGAGTGCGAATCCTTTCCATATCCAAGCATAAAACCCTCATGTGCTTTTGGTGCAAATTTTGAAGTGTGCTGTGGATCCTTGATCCAGCACCTGGCACCAAATACTCTGAAGTAACTGACATTTGGCTTCTTGCCAGTAAGGAGCTCATAGGATGTCTTGTTCAGAAGCTTGTGAAGATAAACACGGTTGATTGTATGGCATGCAGTATCAATGGCTTCAGGCCAGAACTTTCTTGGAGTCTTGTATTCATCAAGCATCATTCGGGCCATCTCAATAAGTGTTCTGTTCTTGCGTTCGACGACGCCATTCTGCTGTGGCGTGTATGGAGCTGAGAATTCATGTGTGATGCCCAAAGTATCAAGATATGTATCCAGGCCAGTGTTCTTGAATTCAGTGCCATTGTCACTTCTGATGTGTTTTATCTTGGCACCATAGTTGTTCACTGCTCGATTGGCGAAGCGTCTAAAGACATCCTGCACTTCAATCTTGTAGAGGATTATATGCACCCAAGTATATCTAGAATAATCATCAATAATGACAAAGCCATAGAGACAAGCAGTAGTAGTAAGAGTTGAGTAATGAGTGGGACCGAAAAGATCCATGTGGAGCAGTTCGAAGGGTCGAGTCGTTGTCATGATTGTCTTCAAGGGATGCTTGGCCCTCGTCATCTTTCCTGCTTCACAGGCACCGCATAAGTGATCTTTCTTGAACTTGACACCCTCGATGCCTATGACATGCTTCTTCTTTGCAAGGGTGTGCAGGTTCCTCATGCCAGCATGCCCTAGCCTTCGATGCCAGAGCCAGCATTTTGAAGCTTTTGCTAGAAGACATATGGCTAGCTGTGGTCTTGCTGAGAAATCTACCATGTACAAATCATCTTTCCGATACCCTTCAAACACTAGAGACTTGTCAGATTCCATTAGAACAAGGCAATGATATTTTCCAAACATCACAATCATGTTTAAATCGCAAAGCATTGAGACAGACATTAAGTTGAAACCAAGGGATTCAACAAGCATGACTTTATCCATGTGTTGATCCTTTGAGATTGCAACTCTACCTAGACCCAATACCTTACTTTTACCAGTGTCAGCAAATGTGATGTGACTTTTGTCGGATGTACGTAAGGTTGAGTCCATAAGAAGGCTTCGCTTGCCAGTCATGTGATTGGTACACCCACTATCAATAATCCATTCTGAAGCAGCTGGTGTCGTACCCTACAGTGCAGTTAGGGGGATAGGCTTCACGAAGAGAATTGTGAAGCAAAAACATTTGACGAACCAATGGATTATGAAAGCTTAGATCGAGATTTGGACTGATAGGGCGAGTAGAAAGCGATTCAGGAACAAAGTACATAATAAGACCATTTGGGCATTTGATCTTGCGCCCTACAAGATGTTTAAGGTCCCCAGCAATAGCATCAGACGATTTTGGTTTTCTGCTGGAGACCTTTCCCTGCAAAAGAGAGTTAAGCTTTCTTAGCCACCCACATCTTCAAGGGTGGCTTTGAAGAAATGAGTCTAAGTGCAGCATCTTAGAACTTTGGCTTTGGAGCCCTAGAAAAAAGTCTTGCAGGTGGACAATAGTACTCATAAGAATAAGCAGAATAGTTCTTGGTCTTATGAACATGGTGGTTTGATGAACCGCGCTCATATTCATAGGCCTGAGTATGGCTTCCCTGCAGAACATTTGCGTTAGTGCGACTCCGGTGAGTCCTCTGTTTGTATGAAGCCTTTGGACCGTATGAAGCCTGTGGTCTGGGGCTTGTCTTCTTCACCTGTGGTGTCATGATGACATTCACAGGAAGATTCTCCAAACACCTTTTCGGCACCCAGATCTTGTTCATAGGCGGTCCATTCCTGCAGTTAGTACCAATATACTTGGCAAACACTTCACCATTCTGATTCTTAAACAGTTTGTAGTTTGCATCAAAGGATTCATCAATAACAATGGGATTAGCACAAGTGAAGCCATATAGGGTGGATGGATCCGCTGAAGGTTCCTTTGCAGCAACCCATGTGGTTTTGGGGTACTGCTCAGGTTTCCAGTAAGAGCCATCGGCATTCATTTTCCTTTCGAACCCAACACCCTCTTTCTTAGGGTTTCGGTTTAGGATCTGCCTTTTGAGGACATCACATAGTGTCTGATGCCCTTTGAGACTTTTGTACATCCCTGTTTCAAGCAGTGTATTCAACCTAGCATTCTCATCAACAATAGCAGTGGTATCCTCAGCAGAGGGGTTAGTTACCACATCAACAGGTGAAGATATTGCAACAGTAGCAGCAGTAGAACATTCAGCAACAGAAGTAGCATTATCACGCTCAATGCATTTAAGACATGGTGGTTCAAATCCTTCCTAAGCTGAACTGATCTGCTTGGCGCGAAGTGACTCGTTTTCCTTTTGAAGATCTTCATGAGCCGCTCTCAATTTCTCAAGATCTTGCTTCCTTTGAAGATAATCATAGGAAAGCCTTTCATGAGTTGTTGAGAGCGTTTCATGACGACTTTCAAGTTCCTCATACTTAACGTGAAGATTTTTTATGTCTTCAATTAAGGACTGAGATCGAGTCATTTCAGCATCTAACAGATCATCGCTTTTGTCTAACAATTTTTGAATGTGTTCCATAGCTTTTTGTTGTTCAGTTGCAATTTTAGCAAGTGTTTTGTAGCTAGGTTTGGAATCACAATCAGATTCATCGTCACTGGATGTTTGATAGTGAGTAGTGCGTGTGTTTACCTTGGCACCACGTGCCATGAAGCAGTAGGAAGGAGCGGAGTAGTCCTTATCATTTGCATCAGTGTCGGTGATGAAGTCATTGTCTTCAGTGTTGAAGATGGACTTGGCAACGTATGCTGTAGCCAGACCCGCAACGCCAGAATCGGACTCCTCCTCAGACTCCACCTCCGCCTCCTCAGAAGCAGACTCCTCCTCAGAATCCATTTCCTTGCCAACAAATGCACGTGCCTTGCCAGATGAGCTCTTCTTGTGTGATGAAGACTTTGAGGAAGACTTGGAAGAAGACTTTGAGTATTTCTTCTTCTTGTCGTCAGATTCATACTCCTTGCTCTTCTTCTTCTTCTTCTTGTTCTCATTGTCCCACTGTGGACACTCAAAGATGTAGTGGCCAGGTTTCTTGCACTTGTGACATGTTCTCTTCTTGTAGTCATGAGCAGAAGCTTCATCATTCCTTGAGCTTGATCGTGAAGACTTTCTGAACCCTTTCTTCTTGGTGAATTTTTGGAACTTCTTCACAAGCATAGCAAGCTCCTTTCCAATGTCTTCAGGATCATCAAAACTGCTGTCAGATTCTTCTTTGGATGAGGAGACAGCTTTTGCCTTCAAGGCACGAGTTCGCCCATAGCTGGGACCTTAGATGTCTCTTTTCTTAGAAAGCTGAAACTCGTGTGTGTTGAGCCTCTCAAGTATGTCAGACGGATCGAGTGTCTTGAAATCAGGGTGTTCTTGAATCATCAGGGCTAGGGTGTCAAACGAACTATCAAGTGATCTCAGGAGTGCCTTGATGACTTCATGCTTGGTGATCTCAGTGGCGCCAAGGGCTTGAAGCTCATTTGTGATGTCAGTGAGTCGATCAAGCATGAGCTGGACATTCTCATTGTCATTTCTCTTGAAGCGGTTGAAGAGGTTGCGAAGGACACTGATTCTCTGATCTCTCTGGGTGGAGACGCCTTCGCTGACCTTGGAGAGCTAGTCCGAGACTAGCTTGGAAGTCTCAAACGCACTCACACGGCCATACTGTCCTTTGGTCAGATGACCACAGATGATATTCTTGGCAGTAGAGTCCAGTTGAACGAACTTCTTGACATCAACAGCAGTGACACCTTCTCTAGCCTTGGGAACGCCGTTCTTGACGACATACCATAGGTCGACATCAATGGCTTCAAGATGCATGCGCATCTTATTCTTCCAGTAGGGATATTCAGTTCCATCGAAGACGGGGCACGCAGCGGAGACTTTAATTATCCCTGCAGTCGACACAGCTAAAACTCCAGGTGGTTAAACCGAATCACACAGAACAAGGGAGTACCTTGCTCTGATACCAATTGAAAGTGCTAGTGATCGACTAGAGGGGGGTGAATAGGCGATTTTTAAGAAAGTCTTCAACACATGGAAGTTTCGAAGACAAACGATAGAAGTAAACCTATTACCACGCAGCGGAAGGTAGACTAAACTAGGCAACCTTAGTCAAGTAACCAAAGAAGTGAAAGCACAATGACTAATAGCAGCTAGGCAGTAAGGATCGGGTAGGAAGATATTGTGAAGCCAATCAGAACAAGTAGTCACTCAGTGAAGACAAAAGATAATGCAATCATGCAATGACTTCACAAGGACCAACAGTAAGTAAAGGGAAGGGAAGGATGAAACCAGTGACTCATTGAAGACAATGATTTGTTGGACCAGTTCTAGTTGTTGTGACAACTGTACGTCTGGTTAGGGCGGCTAGGTATTTAAACCTGAGGACACACAGTCTCGGACACCCAGTCCTGAACACGCAGCTCAGAACCCTTAGTCCGCACCGTATTCCCCTTGAGCTAAGGTCACGCAGACCTCGCCCAATCACTCTGGTAAGTCTTCAAGGTAGACTCCCAAACCTTCACAGAATTCGTTCACCGGCGATCCACAATGACTCTTGGATGCTCAGAACGCGACGCCTAACCGACTGGAGGATTCACAGTCCTCAAGTGTAATAAGTCTTTAGATCACACAGACAGGACGACTTAAGTGATGCCTAACACTCTTTGGCTCTGGGTGGTTAGGACTTTATCCTCGCAAGGAATTCTCTCTCAAAGGCTTCGAGGTGGGTTGCTCTCAAACGACAACAGCCATACTTTAACTCTGAGCAGCCAACCGTTTATGGTTGTAGGGGGTGGGCTATTTATAGCCACTAGGCAACCCGACCTAATTTGTCCGAAATGACCATGGGTCACTAAGGAACTGACACGTGTTCCAACGGTCAGATTTCAAACACACACGACAACTTTACTTGGGCTACAAGCAAAGCTGACTTGTCCAACTCTGGACAAGGATTCGCTCTCATAGTCTTCACTTGAAGACATAGGATTTTGGTTAAGCATCACTTCAGTCATTCTGACTGGTTCTCTTGGACCCCACTTAACAGTACGGTGGTTCCTATGACTCAAAAAAGTAGAAAAAGAACTACGAAAGATTTAAGTCTTCGAGCTCCATAGTCTTCATGCAATGTCTTCTCTTGTCATAGTCTTCAATGTGAATGTTTTCACATACCACCTTTGACTTCAATGTCTTCATACATTTTTAGGGGTCATCTCTGGTAGGAAAACCGAATCAATGAGGGACTTCTACCTGTGTTATCCTGCAATTCTCACAAACACATTAGTCCCTCAACTAGGTTTGCCGTCAATACTCCAAAACCAACTAGGGGTGGCACTAGATGTGTAGGATCGAAAGTATGTCTAGAGGGGGGGTGATTAGACTACTTGACCAAATAAAAACTTAACCTTTTCCCAATTTTAGTTCTTGGCAGATTTTAGCTATTTTAGGACAAGTCAAGCAATCATCGCACAATTCAAGCAAGCATGCAAATAGTATATTGGCAGCGGAAAGTAAAGCATGCAACTTGCAAGAATGTAAGGGAAGGGTTTGGAGAATTCAAATGCTATTGGAGACACGGATGTTTTTCCCGTGGTTCGGATAGGTGGTGCTATCCTACATCCACGTTGATGGAGACTTCAAACCACGAAGGGTAACAGTTGCGCGAGTCCACACAGGGCTCCACCCAAGGGCAACGGTTGCACGAGTCCACACAGGGCTCCACCCACGAAGGGTCCACGAAGAAGCAACCACCCACAAAGGGTCCACAGAGAAGCAACCTTGTCTATCCCACCATGGCCATCGCCCACGAAGGACTTGCCTCACTAGCGGTAGATCTTCACGAAGTAGGCGATCTCCTTGCCCTTACAAACTCCTTGGTTCAACTCCACAATCTTGTCGGAGGCTCCCAAGTGACACCTAGCCAATCTAGGAGACACCACTCTCCAAGAAGTAACAAATGGTGTGTAGGTAATGAACTCCTTGCTCTTGTGCTTCAAATGATAGTCTCCCCAACACTCAACTCTCTCTCATAGGATTTGAATTTGGTGGAAAGAAGATTTGAGTGGAAAGAAACTTGGGAAGGCTAGAGATCAAGATTCATATGGTAGGAATGGAATGTCTTGGTCTCAACACATGAGTAGGTGGTTCTCTCTCAGAACATATGAGTTGGAATGATGTGTGTGTTCTGATAGCTCTCTCACTGAATGAGAAAGAGGTGGAGGGGTATATATAGCCTCCACACAAAATCCAACCGTTACACACAATTTACCAATCTCGGTGGGACCGAATCAGAAAACTCGGTCTGACCGAAATAGTAAACCGAGTGACCGTTAGGAATTTCAGTGGGACTGACATGCAACTCGGTAGGACCGATTCGGTTAGGGTTTGGGCATAACATAATCTCGGTGAGACCGATTACACAAACTCGGTGAGACCGAATTTGGTAATTAGCTAACCAGAGAGTTGGTCAGGCAAACTCGGTGGGACCGATTTGCTCTTTCGGTGAGACCGAGTGGAACTCGGTGAGACCGAAAAGTTACAAAGGGGAAACACTGAGTTTACATTGCAATCTCGGTGGGACCGATTCACTCTTTCGGTGGGACCGAAAAGTTACGAAAGGGAAACAGAGAGTTTGCAACCCCATCTCGGTGGGACCGAGATCCTTATCGGTAGAACCGAATTGCTAGGGTTTGGCAGTGGCTTATGACAAGTGAAACCTAGTGGCGCCGGATAGGAAGAATAGGTAGGACCGAGTTTGGCTTAGAGTTTAGGTCATCAGTGGATATGGGAAAGTGGTTGACGGTTTTGGAGCATATCACTAAGCACATGAAGCAAGAGGCTTATTAAGCAACACCTCATCCCTCCTTAATAGTATTGGCTTTTCCTATGGACTCAATGTGATCTTGGATCACTAAAATATAAAATGAAGAGTCTTGAGCTTTTGAGCTTGAGCCAATCCATTGTCCTTAGCATTTTGAGGGTTCCACTTTCAAAACCATGCCATGCCAATCATTGAGCTTTCCTGAAATAATTATCTTGGAATACTATTAGCTCAATGAGCTATATGTTGTTATGAATTACCAAAACCACCTAGGGATAGTTGCACTTTCAAGATGCACTTACACTCTCTTCTTCAATTTGCACAAAATTATATATACCCCTTAAAGTAGCTTGTTTCTTATGAGCAGGGAAATATTTAGCAGAGAAGTAATAAATCATATCCTGGGGACTACGCACACAACCAGGATCAAGAGAATTGAACCATATCTTAGATTCACCCTTTAATGAGTACGGAAATATTTTAAGGATATAAAAGTAGCAAGTTCTCTTGTCTTTAGTAAACAGGGTAGCTATATCAATTAATTTAGTAAGATGTGCCACAACAGTTTCAGATTCATAACCATGAAAAGGATCAGATTCAACCAAAGTAATTATATCAGGATCAATAGAGAATTCATAATCCTTATCAGTAACAAAGATAGGTGAAGTAGAAAAGGCAGGGTCAGGTTTCATTCTAGCATTTAGATATTGCTTACTCCATTTAGCTAATAATTTTTTAAGTTCAGTTCTATTTTTGCAAGCTAAAATGGCTAAAGAAGCATCTTGATCTAAAACATAACCCTTAGGAGTAGCAAGTGGTTCTTCATCATCACTTTCATCAGTATCATCAGATTCAATATTTTCAATTTCTCTAGCCCTAGCAAGTTGTTCATTGAGAAAATCACTAAGTGGCATAGTAGTATCAGGCATAGAGGTAGTTTCATCATAAGTGGCATCATCAATAACATGTATCAGAACGAATAGCAGAAGCAGGTGTAGGTGTCACAAGATTACTCAAAACAGAAGGTGAATCAAGTGCAGAGCTAGATGGCAGTTCCTTACCTCCCCTCGTAGTTGAGGGATAGATCTTGGTTTTTGGATCTCTCAAGTTCTTCATAATGATAAGCAGATATATATATCCCAAGTGACTCAAAGAATAGAGCTATGCTCCCCGGCAACGGCGCCAGAAAATAGTCTTGATAACCCACAACTATAGGGGATCACAACAGTTTTCGAGGGTAGAGTATTCAACCCAAATTTATTGATTCGACACAAGGGGAGCCAAAGAATATTCTCAAGTATTAGCAGCTGAGTTGTCAATTCAACCACACCTGGAAACTTAATATCTACAGCAAAGTGTTTAGTAGCAAAGTAATATGATAGTGGTGATAACGGTAACAAAAGGTAACAATAGTAAAAGCAATGTTTTTGGTATTTTGTAGTGATGATAGCAATAGCGACGGAAAAGTAAATAAGCGAAGAACAATATATGGAAAGCTCGTAGGCAATGGATCGGTGATGGAGAATTATGCCCGATGCAGTTCATCATGTAACAGTCATAACCTAGGGTGACACAGAACTAGCTCCAGTTCATTGATATAATGTAGGCATGTATTCCGAACATAGTCATACGTGCTTTTGGAAAAGAACTTGTATGACATCTTTTGTCCTACCCTCCCGTGGCAGTGGGGTCCTTATGGAAACTAAGGGATATTAAGGCCTCCTTTTAATAGAGAACCGGAACAAAGCATTAACACATAGTGAATACATGAACTCCTCAAACTACGGTCATCACCGGTAAGTATCCCGATTATTGTCACTTCGGGGTTAATGGATCATAACACATAATAGGTGACTATAGACTTGCAAGATAGGATCAAGAACACTCATATATTGATGAAAACATAATAGGTTCAGATCTAAAATCATGGCACTCGGGCCCTAGTGACAAGCATTAAGCATAGCAAAGTCATAGCAACATCAATCTCAGAACATAGTGGACACTAGGGATCAAACCCTAACAAAACTAACTCGATTACATGATAGATCCCATCCAACCCATAACCGTCCAGCAAGCCTACGATGGAATTACTCACGCACGGTGGTGAGCATCATGAAATTGGTGATGGAGGATGGTTGATGATGACGATGGCGACGGATTCCCCTCTCCGGAGCCCCGAACGGACTCCAGATCAGCCCACCCGAGAGGTTTTAGGGCTTGGCGGCGGCTCCGTATCATAAAACGCGATGATTTCTTCTCCCTGATTTTTCTCTCCCCGAAACTCAATATATGGAGGTGGAGTTGGCGTCGGAGAGGCAACAGGGGGCCCACGAGGTAGGGGGGCGCACCCCACCCTCGTAGCAAGGTGGTGGCCCCCTGGCCTTCATCTTTGGCAGGTATTTTTCTTATTTTTTGAAAAGTGTCTCCGTGAAGTTTCAGGTCATTCCGAGAATGTTTGCTCCTATACATAAATAACACCATGGTAATTCTGCTGAAAACAGTGTCAGTCCAGGTTAGTTCCATTCAAATCATGCAAGTTAGAGTCCAAAACAAGGGAAAAAGTGTTTGGAAAAGTAGATACGTTGGAGACGTATCACAAGTACAATCATATATTTCACATAAATTCCAAGCATAGCACTGCAAACGATGAATTTGATCCAGTAAAAGTTTCCCTTTTTCAGATATGCGGTGTCACACATAACAAGCATGCTCATCTAAAGGTTTACCCTCAACTAAGCTAGTTGGGGTTTCAGCCCGAGCACAAAGGGATCGAAGATGATCCAAGTAAAAAGCTTCAGTAGTGTGATAGATTTTGAGTGGTTCTTCAACCATTAGTTCAGTAGGTACCACTAATTTTTTGGTATTTTGCGTTTCCTACCCATAACTAAAGATAGAAAACAACAGCACAAAATAAAAACTACTTAGTGATAAAGAAAACAAGCACACACACGAGAATATTCACCCCACGGTATAACTCCCCGGCAACGGTGCCAGAAAAAGGTATTGATAACCCACAAGTATAGGGGATCAATTGTAGTCTCTTTCGAAGTAAGAGTGTCGAACCCAACGAGGAGGTAAAGGTAGAAAAAATATCCCGTCAAGTTTTATCGACCACCGATACAACTCTACGCATGCTTGACATTCGCTTTACCTAGAACAAGTATAAACCTAGAAGTACTTTGTAGGTGTAACGGGATAGGTTTGCAAGAATATAAAGGGCATGTAAATAAAAACTAGGGGCTATTTTAGGTAAATAAGCAATAAAGTTAGTATAGCGAGTGTGGAAAAGTGGTGGTAGGAGTTGCGAAATTGTCCCTAAGCAATTGACTACTTTACTTGACCGATAGCAAGTTGTATGTGGGAGAGGCCACTGCTAGCATGTCATCCCTGACTTGGAATTCTATGCACTTATGATTGGAACTATTAGCAAGAATCCGCAACTACTAACGTTCATTAAGGTAAAACCCAACCATAGCATTAAGATATATTGGTCCCCCTTCAATCCCGTATGCATCAATTTCTATGCTAGGTTGAAGCTTCTGTCACTCTTGCCCTCCAACACATAGTCCTATCAACATACAACTAACCCTATGGTGTGATCCACGCGTGCGCTCATATGATGGGCACCAAAGGACAACAACATAACCACAAGCAAATTAAACCAATCATAAGAATTCACCAATGACAATGAAAATCTACTCAGACATCATAGGATGGCAACACATCATTGGATAATAATATGAAGCACAAAACACCGTGTTAAAGTAGAGGGTACAGTGGGTTGCGGGAGAGTGGACCACTGTAGATAGATGGGGGAAGGTGATGAAGATGTTGGGGAAGATGACAGAGGTGTTGGTGTAGATCGCCGTCACACGATGATGGCCCTGGCGGCGTTCCGGTGCCACCGGGAGAGAGGGGGAGAGAGCATCCCTTCTTCTTATTCTTCCTTGACCTTCTCCCTAGATGGGAGAAGGGTTTACCCCCTGGTCCATGGCTTCCATGGCGGCGGAGGGGCGAGAGCCCCTCCGATATTGGATCTGTCTCTTTGTTTCCATGCTCCAGATTCTGGCCTTTCACCGTTTCTTATATTACCAGAGATCCGTAACTCCGATTGGGTTGAAATTTTAACATGATTTGTCTTCGTATATTGGTTTTATTACGGCGAAATAAGGGCACCAACTGCCTTATGGGGTGTCCATGAGGGTCAGGAGCGCGACCACCCCCTGCCTCGTGGTCCCCTCGGGCATCGTCTCGCGTTGATTCTTCTTCCCAAAAATCACATATATTCCAAAAATATCTCTGTAAGTTTTTATCCCGTTTGGACTCCGTTTGACATGGATTTTCTACAAAACGAAAAACATGCAACAAACAGGAACTGTCACTGGGCATTGGATCAATATGTTAGTCCCAAAAATAGTATAGAAAGTTGCCAAAAGTATATGAAAGTTGTATAATATTGGCATGGAACAATAAAAAATTATAGATACGATGGAGACATATCAGGCCGCCTTTTCACTCAGGTGACTAACTACATTCGGAAACTAACACACTCTCAGTGGGTGATCGGGCTTAGCTGTGAACCAGTTTTCGCCTAAGTTCTAAAACTATCCGAGTGAGGACCAGCTCCACACTCGGGGGCTTAGCCGTGAATCAACTTCGCCTAAGTACAAAACATTCCGAGTAAGGACACGGTCCACACCCGGGGGCTTAGCCGCAAACCAGCTTTGCCTAAGTACTAAAACAATCCGAGTGAGGACCAACTCCACACTCAGGGGCTTAATTAGCCGCGAACCAACTTCGCCTAAGTACAAAAGCATTCCGAGTGAGGACCAGCTCCACACTCAGGGGCTTAGCCACGAACTACCTTCGCCTAAGTACAAACACATTTTCAAGTGAGGACATGGTCCACACTTGGGGGCTTAGCTGCGAACCAGCTTCGCCTAAGTACTAAAAGAATTCGAGTGAGGACCAGCTCCACACTCGGGGGCTTAACTGCGAACCAGCTTCGCCTAAGTACAAAAACATTCCGAGTGAGGACACGGTCCGCACTCTGGGGCTTAGCCACGAACCATCTTTGCCTAAGTACTAAAACAATCCGAGTGAGGACCAGCTCCACACTCGGGGGATTAGCTGCGAACCAACCTTCACCTAAGTTTGATCAAACACGAAAGCATGTGAGGGTTCAGAGTCCCTGATTAAAAGCTTCAACTAGTTCGAATGTACAAAGATAAATGTAAAATGAGCTCAGAGCTCGTCAGAGCATATGGTTACATCAACCACCCGGCATCCCAGGGCAAATTTAAACCAATCAAGTTTCTCAAGCATCAGGCAGGGGGTTGGTTGGCTCGACAAAGGTCTCCAGTTCGGCCCCGTCTGCATTACGCATGGCGGCTTCAGCGAATGTCTCCATGAAGTCCACAAACTTGAGCTTCTTAGTGTTGGCCACTCAGAGGTTCTTTAGCGTCTCCTAGTCCATGTCATTGCAGTGGACTCAGACAAGTGACAAGGCCACATCATCACCGCTCCGGGCCGCGTACTTCATCCATGCTTGCACTCGAGTAGGTATCTCATTCAGCCGCATCATGATTGACTCCAGGTCCGTCTGAGTCTTCTCGCCGGGCTACAGCTCCTTGTCGATCCAGCTTATGACTCCCTTCACCCGAGAGATATAGCGCAAGGCGTTCTCCAAACGGTCTTCTAGTCGCAGGACGACGAGAGCTGCTTTGTCAGCGACAATTGACCGAGAGGGGTTCAGATCCCTCTCGATCCTCTCCATCAGCAGTTCCATGTTATAGAAATTCTCTATTAAGAGGAAACAATTCTTGAATGAATGATTGAGGAAAACCCAACAACAGGTGGATCCCATTCGGACAAGAAAGAACTTACCAATAAGCTTCTCGTTCATCTCTGTGCAGAAATCCTCAATGTATTGCTCCAGTGCATTCTTCTTCTCGACAAGCCGTGTGACTCTTTCCTCCAGACTCTTCTTCTCCTGCTCGAAGGCGCTGGCTTGGTTCTTACATTTCTTCTCCCACTCGGCAGAGTCACCCTTTGCAGCAGCAGCGGCCTTGAGGGTCTTGATCTCCTCCTCCAGCTTGCCGACTGATGCCAGTTTATCATCGGCAAGTTTGGTCTTGGTCCGGGCCTCCTTCTGGGCTAGCGCCAGCTCCTTGTCCTTGTTCTCTAGGGCCTGCTTCATGGTTTCTAAAGAAATATAAGTCTCGAGCCTCTTTACGAGCTAGGCGTTCTCGCTACAAACATCTGTTGGAGCATAATGACTCGGATCAAAGGGGAAAACAGTGCATGATGGTCAACCAGAGGGAGCAACTTACCTCCTAGAGTTTTCTTCTCCTTCTCCAACCAGGCACTATTGTTCTTCTCTGCATCCAGGTCCAATCAGAGTGTAATCACCTCCTTCTCCAGGGTGGCATAATGTGATCCCAGCTTGCAGGCCCTCTGCATCATACAAGGGACAATCAAGCGGAATCAGCAATGAACAAGATTGAGGATAACAACACCCTGATCTACTATCACTCGGCTGACCACTGAGTTGGCAATGAAGAAGATCGAGGACAACAACGCCCTGATCTACTATCACTCGAATGACCATTGAGTTGGCGATGAAGAAGGCCGAGGACAACGACATCCTAATCTACTATCACTTGGCTGACCACTGAGTCGGCAATGAAGAAGATCGAGGACAACAACACCCTGATCTACTATCACCCGACGGACCACTGAGTCGGTGATGAAGAAGATCGAGGACAACAACACCCTGATCTACCGTCTTTATCCAGTGATTAGATGGCTAACAATGCTATCATACCTAACTATGGTAGTTAGGACAAAGTGCATTAAATTCACTGCTTGGTGTCATGTTGAGGGTGAAGCCCGACAAGCCTGCCGTGCCGCTTAATCATCCTCTGCTTATCTGCTCGACATGCTTCTGGACGGGTGTCACATGAGTGTAATATGTTCTCCAACGGGCTTTCATGTGCCTAGTGGAAGCCACTTAACCATCTGGAGGCTCGACACCACATTGATAAGCAATTTACATTGTTTTGAGGTGGAGCAGTGGTGCCTTGGCAGGGGTTCCCACTTTTGGTGGACCAGGCAAGCCTGCCGGGGAAATCTTGGACTTGTCCTTGGGGGCGGCCTCGACTCGGCCGGGCTCTCCTGCCCGGCAAGGGAGTCCTTCCCAAGGTGGCGCTCTGCTGCTTCGTTTGTTGGCTTGGTTTTCTTAATCAGCTCCTTGATCTCACAAAGAGCGGTTTCTCTGGATTGGCCTTGCTTTGTTCGTTGGTGCCGGACACGTGATGCCAGCACACCTGTGTATAGGTCTGGTCAACATGTGCACATGTTTGTTGCACCGACAGGAGCCCCCGTGCCTAGCCATACGTGGTGCTAGGCATCGTTGGGGTGGGCCCCAAAAATACACAGGCGAACACTTTCGCCAAACTGCAGTGGGATTCTCTTCTTCCTTGATGTCCTCCTTGCTTCTTCATTAACCTGTGACTGAATCAGTTTCCGATTTTTCCGTGCGTTGTGCGGGACAATGTGGGGTTACCCACGTAATGGCTCGTGGGTCGCCCATGTTCATGGGGAGGTAACTGCCATTTTACTCATCCCACTCCCCTTGTCGTTTCCACCACGTACGCTACATGCATTGCGCAAGGTTGGTGGCGGGCACGTAGGGCGCGAGAATGAGTGCCATGGTAGAAAACCCAGTACTATGGATAGGAGCAGGAGGGCGGTCGTAGATTCTGGACGTCGCCAGTGATGCAGTGGGATTGGATTGGTAGAGTGGGGCGGTTGCCTCCTTGGTGGTGAGGAGCCAGCCCTCGGCCATGCTCCCCTATAAAAGGAGGCATGTGCGAGGTGCTCACTCACACACATCTCCTCATTCTTATTCCCGCATCTTTCTTCCATTATGGTGAGGGGAAGAGGACGTGGTCGAACTCCAGCGGTGGCGATGAGGGTCTCTTCTCGGCAGCGCCTCCCTGCCACAATTGGGGATGTGGGGGCAGAATCCAGCACACAAGGTGGTGCTGCAGGACGTGGGCACGGCCGCCGCGGCGCTTGGGGTTGAGGAGGACGCGGCGGTGCTCTGGTTGCTCCTCCCTTGGCCGCCTAGGCCCCAAATGAAGGTCACGTCGGGGACCAGCCATTGGAGTTCATCATCAAGCTGCGTGGACCTCCGCACAGCCGCCTTCGGCTTCCTACCCCCTTCGCAAGGGTGATGGAGGTAGAATAGCTGCCAGGATTGAAGCTGCACATGAGGGGCTACTGTAATGGCAGCATGCGGGCGGACGTGGAGTTTCCCGCGCCTCATGTCATGCTTCTCCGGCATGGCTGGAAAACCTTTGCGCGTGCCCATAGCATGGCGGCGGGGCCCGTTCTCCATTTTTAATTAATGGAGGCCTACTTGCTCTCCATCAAGGTCTTCGAACGTTTGGGTGCTCGCTTAGGGTACTTGTAACACCCCATATGTAGTCCTCCCAATTTTGTAACATATCCAACTTTGATCTTCATCGAATTCCATGTGGGTTCCATCATTTTGGCCTCATCTTGTTTTCTTAGTTGTTTTATTTGTTGCATTGCCATGTTGGATTTGTGCCTCTTGTAATTTTGCTTTTCATCACGCTCGTCGTGTGCATTGTGGTATTCATCTCATGTGCATTGCCCCTACTCTATGTGTGTTTGTTGCTTGCTCTATGTGTGAACCATGCATCATCACCTCCTTCCTGCTTCTCTCCTTCACGTTTTGCAAGTGACATTTACCTTCCCCCATTAATGACCATTTGTTCCTTATAAATCTTGCACCATGCCTACACCCTCTCTGTCAAATTTCATCCCATTTGGACTTGTTTTGGTTGGGTTCAAAAATGACCCAAGTTTGAATTTTATTCAAACTTGTATTATTTTTCTACCTCTAAAAATGTCCAAACCAATTTTATAAAACAAAGCATAATTCCAGGAGCTTGAGGACATTCTTATATCTGCCAAATTCCTCTCCTAGCCCCCTGGCCTTTTCCCTTTCTTTCACCTGTATATTTAAATAAACAGAAAGTTAAAAGAAATGGATAAGGGCCTTACCTGGGCTAGCCTCCCAGCGCAGCAGCAGCCGTGGCCCAGCAAGCACGCCAGCCAGCCAGCTCGGCCTTCCGCGCGCCCTCCCCCTCCGCCTTTTCTCACCGATGCGCCCGCACACCCCCTCTGGCCCCTCGACGCGTGGCACAGCTGGCCCTACTGGTCAGTGACCGCGTCTACCCCTCTAGCCCACCTTTCTTCCACCTCGGTCCCCCTACAAGCCTGCACATGGCTGTGGCTGAGAGCATCGTCGCGTCGACCCATCACCCTAGCCCCCTTTTTAACCCCTCTCCTTGTCCACCCGCTCCCTAGGGTTCCCCTCTTCCCTCTCGCTGCCGCCGCCAAGTGAGTAGGCCACCAGATCTGCCGCTCTATCATGTCCCGAGCGTGTCCAGGAGCACGTGCTCATCGTCGGCATGCCCTTCGTGCTCCTCTGCCTCGCCAACCGTGTCCTCCTGCTTCCCCGACATCAACTACATCCATGACGTAGACTACGAGCAGTCGGGAGCCCTTCCAAATCACCGTCCCCTTTGTCCTCTTCCGCTTCGATGGTCGATCGTCTCGGGGAAAATTCCGATGACTCCTTCCTCCTTTCGTCATCCCGATCATGCGAGCATGTTCGGGGTGAGCTCGTGCACCTCCCCGACCCTTTTCCCACTTCGGTAGCTTGCTTTGTCGCTGTTTGCCGCGTACGCCCGAGCCGGTCGCCGTCAGATGCTCTGGCCTCCCTTTCGTGTTGTGCATGTCTGGCATGTTCCCCGCGCCATGTTTGCTCAGACCATGCTCGCCGCCGCCCGTGTAGTTTCCCCGCCTCATCGCGTTCTTCTTCGCCACGCCGCCTCTATATAGCATGTCGCCAGGAATGCCTCCGTCGTTGTTAGGCGCCATAGGTTGCACACGCGTGTGCGGGATCTGCTTGCGGTCCTATAGTACCCCTCCGCCGCTCCATTTGGTCACCGGAGGAAACTCCGGTGAGGCCCGTCGCCGGCCGGCAGCGCCCCTGCCCTTGCTCTGCTTTGCACCAGCCGCGAGCCACTGCCAGGCGGGTCCCCCTAGCCAGCCACATGTAGGTCCAGGACGCACTTGTCAACCTCTCCTTTCCTTTCTTCTTTTTCTTTTTATTCAAAATTCCAATGAATTCCAGATATGTAAAGTGGCTAGTTTCCTTTCCGGGCAATCCCATATCTGGACATTTTGTTTCTGGACATTTTGTTTCTGGACATTTTCATATTATGTCATTTTCCATTTCTGGCAGTATTTCACTTGTGGCTTTGTGAGCATTTTAATACAACAACATATTCATATTATAAATCATTTTGGGCTAGAAAAATCCACCTAATCCATCTATGGCATTAGATTCATCATTTGAGCAACTTTGCAAACATGAGATTTTTACAGCATATGCCATTTTGTCATTTTTGTATGATTTTGTGTGATTTTCATATGAGCAGTCTTTGGACATGATTTGGAGCATAAACATGCCATCTTATTGTTAGATTTTAATTCACGTCAATATATGCACTATGGTGACTAGCATAAGCATGCAAAGTAGCTTACATAATGTTGCTGTTTTCGTACTTGTTGAAATTTGCTAAGTCTGAACTGACTGAATTAAAACTTGCCATATTTTCTTGTTGGTTCCCACTAATTTATAACAATTTTCAATATGATCAATAAACATGTTTTGCCATGCTTTACCAATATTATCATGCCATGTCATTTGTTCCCTTGTTTGAGTTCTGCATCATATTTAAATGTTGCATCCTAAATTGCCATGTTGCTGTTATGGACAGGTTTGCATAGCATATTCTTTTGCTCACCGTTTAAGTTTCGTGCATCCTTTTTCGATGATCTTTATATCTATTTCAACCAAAATCTTCCAATATTTCCAGTGGCATGCTTGCTTTACCAAGATTTTCCTCATATCCATCTTGTCTCACCGATTCCTTCCCGTTTGCGTCTCCCTTGTTCTGGCAGAACCGTAGCCCCTTTCATAACATTTTTCATATGCATTCATGATAGAATTGTATGTAGAATATGTTCATTGCCATGCCTTGTTTGTTTATTGTATGCTTGCTCTTTTCTTGTGGGTAGTAACTGATACGTCTCCAATGTATCTACAGTTTATGAAGTATTCATGCCATGTTTACAATAATTTTATATGGTTTTGGTATGATTTGCATGGAACTAACTCGGACCGACGTTGTTTCCACTAGAACTACCATGGTGTTGTTTTTGTGCAGAAATGAAAGTTCTCCAAATGAGCTAAAAAATTTTGACGATTTTTTTGGAACAAAAGAGACCCTCGAAGCTTCATGGAAGGACCAGAAGGTCAAGGAGAAGGGCACAAGACACCGGGGCGTGCCCCGTTTGGTTGTGCTCACCTCGAGGCCCATCTTCACGTGAAACCGACGCCAAAAAATCCTATAAATAGAGAAACCATTAGAACTAACCCTAGATCGGAAGTTCTGCCGCCGCAAGCCTCTAAAGCCACAAAAAACCAATCGGGATCCCATTCCGGCACCTTGCCGGAGGGGAAATCATCACCGATGGCCATCTTCATCATCCCAGCGGCCACCATGATGAGGAGGGATTAGTCCACCCTCGGGGCTGAGGGTTTGTACTAGTAGCTATGTGTTTAATCTCTCTCTCTCTCTCTCTCTCGTGTTCTTGAGATGGCACGATCTTGATGTATCGCGGGCTTTGTTAATATAGTTGGATCATATGGTATTTTCCCCTCTCTAAATTGTTGTGATGAATTAAGTTTTCCCTTTGAGATTTTGTTTTGTCTAATTGAATACTTTTATGGATTTGAGAGCACTAGATATATGTCTTGCATATGAATACCCGTGGTGACAATGGGGTATTATATTGATTCACTTGAGATATGTTTTGGCACTCAACTCGCAGATTCCCGAGGTGACATTGGGGTAATCTATGCATAGGGGTTGATGCATGTTCTCGCCTTTTGTTTCTCCAGTAGAAATCTTGGGGCACTCTTTGAGGTTCTTTGTGTTGGATTAAGTATTATGAATCTGAATTTGCTTTGGTGTTATTTTAGTACGAACTCTTGATAGATCGACCGGAAAGAATAAATTAGTGTTATTTTAGTATGAACTCTTGATAGATCGATCGGAAAGAATAACATGGTGTTATTTTAGTACGAACTCTTGGATAGATTGATCAGAAAGAATAGCTACAAACAATTTCTTCTTATGTTCTCCGCTAGATAAGAACTTTGGAGTGATTCTTCGTCGCAGTTGGAGGGATGGTTATATGATCCAATTATATTAGCATTGTTGAAAGATTGCACTAGCGAAAGTACAGACCCTAGGCCTCATTTTCAAGCATTGCAATACCGTTTATGCTCTGTTTTATCAATTGCTACCTTGCTGTTTTTTATTGTTCCTATTACAAAAATCAATATCTACTATCATTACTACACTTGTATCACCATCTCTTCGCCGAACTAGTGCATCTATACAATTTACCATTGTATTTGGTGTGTTGGGGACACAAGAGACTTTTTATTATTTGGCTGCAGGGTTGTTCGAGAGAGACCACCTTCATCCTATGCCTCCCACGGATTGATAAACCTTAGGTCATCAACTTGAGGGAAAATTCCTACTGTCCTACAAAACTCTGCGCTTGGAGGCCGAACACGAGTCTACAAGAACAAGTTGTGTAGTAGACATCAAGCTCTTTTCTGGCACTGTTGCCGAGGAGGTGAGTGCTGGAAGGTATATCTTTAGATCTTGAAATTGAATCTTTTAGTTTCCTGTTTTATCACTAGTTTGGTTTGTAAAATAAAACTAAAAAAATGGAATTGAGGTTGCATCATACTATTCATCTTTATACTGTCTTTTGTGAAAATGATGGAAATGAAAATTGTGCTCAATTGATAGAAGAAGAATTCACTAAAATGTTTGGCATAAATGATGAGCATGATTGCAATGTTTTTAGTATGTTCTTTGAATATCCAAAATGCTAATGGTGATTGCACTAGTCATGAGAAAAATGTTTCTTATAAGCATGTCAATTTTTTGTGGAGTGGAAAGACTTTGTGAAGACGTTCCTTATAGGGAAGATAGATTTTGTAAGAAGCATAAGCATGATAGAACCAATTTTTTGCTCAAAGTGATAGATGAATTTGCTACAAAATTATGCTCTCTTTGTCCTATTACTTGTGAGGTTTGCAATAAAGTTGGTCACCTTAATTTCCAATGCATGCCTTTTCATGATCGAATCGTGTCCAAATATTGCAATAACTTGATCACCCTTGAACTTTATAATGAGCTTTGTCTATTTTTGGGGAGTGAAGAAAATAGTTGGTTTGAAGTATTTATTCTCACGGACGACATTGAAACTAATATAAAAAAATCTATATGTTTTGCATGGTAAATTGCAATGAGAATGCTTATATTGCCAACTATAGAAAGATGGGGAAACCAATATAATATAAAAGGAATACTAATGAAAGGGTAAAGATTTCCACTTTCTGTCCTATTGTCTCTCATGACGAAATAGGTGACGAGGAAGAGCTCCCTATTCAACCAATCTCATCAATAAGAAGCTCGAAGAAATTAATTAAACCCAGGCATGATGTGGTGAAGAAGAAGAAAAGAAGAAAGAATTGAACGAAATATGCCCTAGAGGCAATAATAAATTTGTTATTTATATTTCCTTATATCATGATAAATGTTTATTATTCATGCTAGAATTGTATTAACCGGAAACTTGATACATGTGTGAATACATAGACAAAACAAAGTGTCCCTAGTATGCCTCTACTTGACTAGCTCGTTAATCAAAGATGGTTAAGCTTCCTGACCATAGACATGTGTTGTCATTTGATGAACGGGATCACATCATTAGGAGAATGATGTGATAGACAAGACTCATCTGTTAGCTTAGCATAATGATCGTTAAGTTTTATTGCTATTGCTTTCTTCATGACTTATACCTGTTCCTTTGACTATGAGATTATGCAACTCCCGAAGCCGGAGGAACACCTTGTGTGCTATCAAACATCACAACGTAACTGGGTGATTATAAAGATGCTCTACAGGTGTCTCCGAAGGTGTTTGTTGGGTTGGCATTGTAACGACCCGACCCAAAATCGGTCAAGTCTCTGTGTAGCCGTACCATCCCAAGATCATGCTGGCACACACAGTACATTTATGAAAAGATTCAAAGTTCAGTCACACCTGAATTTATTACACGATTCTCATATAGAATCTTTATTACATCATAATAAATTCGGCCGAAGGCCAACTCATGAGAAATAAACTAAATAAAGCTGCGGAAGCGTAGACGAATAGCGAGTCCATACGACTCCATAGGGCAATCACCAAGCGTAGATCATAGCCTCACTCCTGGTCGGAAAACTCCTCTGCAACATGAGACGTTGCAGCCGTGTAGTTCAGCATTTAGAATATGCCGGCAAGTCATAGAGAGAACAACAATAATAATGCTAACACTATATGCAATTTGGCTGTGGGGCTCTAAGTTTTATGTTTTTGCGAAAAGTCAATTTTTCCCTACAACAAAGGACTTTCTTACAATTACTAGAAAATGCTGGTAGTTATTGAGATGGTTCCGCCAACCAATGTCTCATTCCCAATTATTAATTGACCCCTCAATTAATTTAATAGTTCGGTGTTGAGATTTCCGAAATACTCCAGTTTCCAGAGGCTCATTTGTCCATAACCGAGGACATGACTAATCGATTAGGTTGTTACTCTGCAGAGTCTTGTGCACTTTACCCGCAAGAATCGTTCCTCCCTTTATGTCCTCGCACTGCATGGTGTTTGAAGACAGGATGAACGAAACAGGGTCTTCCGTAGAGTTTCTCTGAGCACTGCCGGTGCCCATCCATGTCCTACCGTTCTTCTACATCTGCTGGCACCGTCCGTCCAGAGTCATGCCTAAGGTCAACCTAGCCAGAGCCCATAATGGCTTGCGACTGCACAGGTAAGCTTCCGGTCAAGGGGTATCCATCCGTCTCTTCGTGGCTGGGTGAAGCTTTCCGCAAGATGTCATGGCGCTTCTCCATGCATCCCGGCCATCCGCTGGTTCCTCCAGGGTGCCCGTCAACCGTCCTCCACCCAGTAGTGAATTTGAAGTCCATCTTGAGCTTGAAGCCATGGGGTTGTCATCATCTTGACTCTCACATCTCCCTTATGAATCTCTCAACCAACCCCATCTACGAGCACAGCAAGATAAACTACATCGTCCCGGGTAATAGTAGCAAGGGGAATTGGGTTCATCCTACCTCATGATACTACTCAAGACATAACTTAAAATTCTCCTACTGCATGCATGGTGGGGAGGAATAATTCTAATGCAACAAAATCATAGGTATTGTAAAACATGATCAAATGACTTGCCTGGCTGACGGTCTTCAATCGCTAGTGACTCGAGATAGAAAGCTTTGCACTCCAGAAATTCTATCGAGTCAAACAATAGCACAAATAAGTATTTCACTAAATAACATAACAGCAAGCTAAAGGAAAACACACTAGCACTCAAACCAAAACCAAAGAAAACTCGAGGAAAACAAAATCAAGGTTTTCATCATTTCAAGCAACAACAAAGAAATAGTTTTATCCCTCTAACACTTTTCTTAACAGAACCAAAACAAGGGTTTTGCTAACTAACATAAAGGAAAATAGCATATAAACTAGGTGCAAAAAGAATCACATCAATATCTATTATAGAACTCCTGTTATGCCTAAAACAAAACTAATAAAGAAAATAAAATAGAACTTTTTTACTTTACTGTAAATAAATATTCACCCTCTATAACTACAGAAACCAATCTAAAATAAATTATAGCAGGGGTAAATTAAAATTCTATAATAACTAGAACAGCAGGAAGCAGCAGCAAGCTAAATAAAACTAGAAAAGCTAGATTTTGACTAAAACTAATTTTAATACAAGCTACAAATACCCCAACAAGTTCCTACTGCTAGGCTAGGTGAAAACTAAGCAGTGGCAAAAAGAATCACCTAAAAATATTAATTCTAGCTCAAATTAAAGCAGAAATACTAATCTGGCTAAAACTAACATAAAACAATTTTTATAAACTTAAACATGGCCGAATCTAATTTCTACAGAAGCTACAAGAAATTTGTAAACTAACAAAAAAATCAAGTAAAAATAATAAATAACCTAAAAGATGCAGATTTTACAAAACTGAAACTATTTTGATGAAAACAGAAACGAAAAAAGAAAAAAAACCAACGTGCTAACGGGCCGAAACAGTGAGCGCTCAAAAACTATCTAACGTGCGAGCGATTAATAGACCACTGCGTCCATGGGCTAACAGAAATAAACCGATCAGCCGGTCTAACTAAACCACAACTAAATAAACCGATCTAAACTGAAACTAAAACCGATCTATATGAAATAAAACCATACCCCTTCGGGATCTAATCTAGACCCTAGTTTTCAGATCGAACGTCGAGGGGAGGTGGCGGCTTACTGCGGCGGTGGTCGACGGCGACAGAGGGTGGCGGAGGTCGGCGTCGAGCGGGGCGGGGTCTCCGGCGATCGGCGAAGGTGGCAAAGACGTTGGGCGGATGCGACAGAGCGAGGCGGAGGCAGTGGTGATGTCGGGGTCGCTCGGGAACGACGGAAATGGCCGGGCGATGACGATGGCTCCCTGGTGAGCTGCAGCTCCAGCGAGCGGCGGTCAAGCTCGAGGACGATCCTGTGATGCGATAAGGAGGTCGAAACCGTGTCAAAATGATGCGCAACATCGGGGGAAGCTCAAAGGTGGAAGAGGGAGTCGTGCTGTTTCTCACCGGCGGCGGAGGCGGCGATGAACTGAGGCGGCTGCGGCGAGATCCAAAGGAGGAGGGCGTGAGCTGTGGTGGGTTTTGGGCTAGGGTTTTAGGGGAATCGGGGGAGGAGAGCTAGGGCTATTTATAGGGCACCTTCGTAGAGCAGGGGGCGACTCGGGATCGTGGTCCGAGGAATTCGGACGCCGCGGCGGCGTTGAACGCGCTCTGGCGCGGCATAGCGTGGGCGAGGGGAAAGAGATGAGGTGGGGTCGGCGCGTTGGTGAGAGAGAGAGAGGAGGGTTCGGTCGGGCGCTGAGGCAGGCCGGCTCGGTCGTTGGTGGGCTGCGGCTTGGGTGTTAGCTGGGCCGGTTGGCCTGGCTCGCGCCTGGGTCTTTGTTTTTTTTGAATAAAGGCAGAAAGAAAAAGCTAAACTAAGAGAAAACTATAATATTTTTATATAAGACATATATATATATATGAAAATTCTCAGGGGAATTAATCCTACAACGTGGACATTTTTCCAGAGGCAAGACACAAACTAAAAAAACATCTTCTGGAAATCCCAAATAAGAATCAAATTTGAATTCAAACTTTTTGGCATTAATTTCTTCTAACATTTTTGGAGTGTCATGTTAGCTCCTCTCATACTTTTGCTCAAGTATTTTGTCAGGCATCTCTTTTTTGAAATAAATTTCAATTGCCAAGTTGAATCCAATTCAAACAAAACTCAAAAGCCTCTGAAAGTTCCAAATGCCACACAATTCAAACAAAATGCATAGATGCTTAACTAATATTTGTAAAACATTCCAAATTGAAAATTTGGGATGTTACAGGCATAGATCGAGATTATGATTTGTCACTCTGAGTATCGCAGAGGTATCTCTGGGCCCTCTTGGTTATGCACATCATGATAAGCCTTGCAAGCAATGTGACTAATTAGTTAGTTACGGGATGATGCATTACGGAACGAGTAAAGAGACTTGCCGGTCATGAGAGTGAACTAGGTATGAAGATACCGACGATCGAATCTCTAGCAAGTAACATACCGGTGACAAAGGGAATGACGTATGTTGTCATTGTGGTTTGACCGATAAAGATCTTCGTAGAATATGAAGGAACCAATATGAGCATCCAGGTTCTGGTTGGTTATTGATCGGAGATGTGTCTAGGTCATGTCTACATAGTTCTCGAAACCGTAGGGTCCACATGCTTAACTTTCGATGATGATTTGTATTATGAGTTATGTGTTTTGGTGAACGAAGATTGTTCAGAGTCCCGGATGAGATCACAGACATGAAGAGGAGTCTCAAAATGGTCGATTGGCAAAGATTGATATATTGGACGATAGTATTGGGACACCGGAATGGTTCCAGAGTGTTTCGGGTATTTTTCGGAGTACCGGGAGGTTACCGGAACCCTTCGGGGAAGTAATGGGCCAACATGGGCCATAGGTGAGAGAGAGGGGATCCCACAAGGGGTGGCGAGCGCCTCCCCCCATGGGCAGTCTGAATTGGACAAGGGGAGGGGCGCGGCCCCCTTTTCCTTCCCCCTCCCCCCTCCGAAAGAAGGAAGAGGGGGGGCGACTTGGACTAGGAGTCCTAGTCGGTTTCCCCCCCATGGCGCGCCCCCTTAGGCCGGCCTCCTCCCCTCCCCCTTTATATACGGGGGCAGGGCACCACCCCAAAGCACATAAATTGTTCTCTTAGCCATGTGCGGTGCCCCCTCCATAGTTTACTCCTCCGGTCATGTTGTCGTAGTGCTTAGGCGAAGCCCTGCGCAGATCACATCACCATCACCATCACCATGCCATCATGCTGATGAAACTCTCCCTTGACACTTTGCTGGATCAAGAGTTCGAGGGACGTCATCGAGCTGAACGTGTGTAGAACTCGGAGGTGCCATATGTTCAGTGCTTGATCGGTTGGATCACGAAAATGTTCGACTACAACAACCGCGTTAAGCTAACGCTTCCGCTTTCGGTCTACGAGGGTACGTGGACACACTCTCCCCCTCTCATTGCTATGCATCTCCTAGATAGATCTTGCATGAACGTAGGAATTTTTTTGAAATTGCATGCTACGTTCCCCAACAGTGGCATCCGAGCCAGGTCCATGCGTAGATGACATGCATGAGTAGAACACAAAGAGTTGTGGGCGATCATAGTCATACTGCTTAACACCAACATCTTATTTTGATTCGGCGGCATTGTTGGATGAAGCATCCCGGACCAACCTTACATGACCACGTTCATGAGATCGGTTCCACCGACAGACATGCAACTTGTTTTGCATAAAGGTGGATGGTGGGTGTCTATTTCTCCAACTTTAGTTGAACCGAATTTGACTATAGCCGGTCCTTGTTGAAGGTTAAAATAGCAGACTTGACGAAAAATCGTTGTGGTTTTGATGCGTAGGTAAGAACGGTTCTTACTAGAAGCTCGTAGCAGCCATGTAAAACTTGCAACAACAAAGTAGAGGACGTCTAACTTGTTTTTGCAGGGCATGTTTTGATGTGATATGGTCAATACATGATGTGATATATTTTGATGTATGAGAGGATCATGTTTTGTAAAAGTTATCAGCAACTGACAGGAGCCTTATGGTTGTCGCTTTATTATATGAAATTCAATCGCCATGTAATTGCTTTATTTTATCACTATGCGTTAGTGATATTCATAGAAGCAATAGTTGGCGAGACGACAATAGTGCTTCGATGGAGATCAAGGTGTCAAGCCGGTGATGATGGAGATCATGATGGTGCTTTGGAGATGGAGATCAAAGGCACAAGATGATGATGGCCATATCATGTCACATATTTTGATTGCATGTGATGTTTATCTTTTATGCATCTTATTTTGCTTAGTACGGCGGTAGCATTATAAGATGATCCCTCACTAAATTTCAAGGTATAAGTGTTCTCCCTGAGTATGCACCATTGTGACAGTTCGTTGTGCCGATACACCACGTGATGATTGGGTGTGATAAGCTCTACGTTCACATACAATGGGTGCAAGACAGTTTTGCACATGCAGAATACTCGGCTTAAACTTGAGGAGCCTAGCATGTATAGACATGGCCTCGGAACACTGAGACCGTAAGGTCGAACATGAATCATATAGTAGATATGATCAACATAGAGATGTTCACCATTGAAAACTACTCCATCTCACATGATGATCGGACATGGTTTAGTTGATATGGATCACGTGAACATTTAGATGACTCGAGGGATGTCTATCTAAGTGGGAGTTCTTGAGTAATATGATTAATTGAACTTAATGATAATGGTCATGAAACTTCAGATCGAGTTACTACCGAACCTCGTAAGTCAACCAGAGTACGTTCCGCACCAGAGTGGTGCGGTAATCCTGTTCTGGAAGTCATGTTACTGGACCATGACGAACCTACGAACTACGAGGAAGCGATGATGAGCCCAGGTTCTGCAAAATGGCTTGAGGCAATGAAATATGAGATGGGATCCATGTATGAGAACGAAGTATGGACTTTGGTTGACTTGCCCAATGATCGGTAAGCCATAGAGAATAAATGGATCTTCAAGAAGAAGACTGACGCTGATGATAATGTTACTATCTACAAAGCTCGACTTGTTGCCAAAGGTTTTCGACAAGTTCAAGGAGTTGACTATGATGAGACCTTCTCACCCATAGCGATGCTTAAGTTTGTAAAAATCATGTTAGAAATTGCCGCATTTTATGATTATGAAATTTGGCAAATCGACGTCAAAACTGCATTCCTTAATGGATTTCTTAAAGAAGACTTGTATATGATGCAACCAGAAGGTTTTGTCGATCCTAAAGGTGCTAACAAAGTGTGCAAGCTCCAGCCATCCATTTATGGACTGGTGCAAGCCTCTCGGAGTTGGAATATACGCTTTGATAGTGTGATCAAAGCATATCGTTTTATACAGCCTTTTGGAGAAGTATGTATTTACAAGAAAGTGAGTGGGAGCTCTGTAGCATTTCTAACATTATATGTGGATGACATATTGTTGATTGGAAATGATATAAAATTTCCAGATAGCATAAAAGGATACTTGAATAAGAATTTTTCAATGAAAGACCTCGGTGAAGCTTCTTATATATTGGGCATCAAGATATATAGAGATAGATCAAGACACTTAATTGGACTTTCGCAAAGCACATACCTCGATAAAGTTTTGAAGAAGTTCAAAATGGATCAGTCAAAGAAAGGGTTCTTGCCTGCGTTACAAGGTGTGAAGTTGAGTCAGACTCAATGCCCGACCACTGTAGAAGATAGAGAGAAAATGAAAGTCATTCCCTATGCCTTAGCCATAGGTTCTATCATGTATGCAATGCTGTGTACCAGACCTGATGTGTGCCTTGCTATAAGTTTAGGAGGGAGGTACCAAAGTAATCCAGGAGTGGATCAGTGGACAGCGGTGAATAACATCCTGAAATACCTGAAAAGGACTAAGGATATATTTCTCGTTTATGGAGGTGACAAAGAGCTTGTCGTAAATGGTTACGTCGATGCTAGCTTTGACACTGATCAGGATGACTCTAAGTCACAAACCGGATACATACTTATATTGAATGGTGGAACTGTCAGTTGGTGCAGTTCCAAGAAGAGCGTCGTGGCGGGATCTATGTGTGAAGCGGAGTACATAGTTGCTTCGGAAGCAGCAAACGAAGGAGTCTGGATGAAGGAGTTCATATATGATCTAGGTGTAATACCTAGTGCATCGGGTCTAATGAAAATCTCTTTTGACAATACTAGAGCAATTGCCTTAGCGAAGGAATCCAGATTTCACAAGAGAACCAAACACATCAAGAGACGCTTCAACTCCATCCACGATCAAGTCAAGGAGGGAGGCATGTAGATTTGCAAAATACATACGGATCTGAATGTTGTAGACCTATTGACTAGGCCTCTTCCACGAGCAAAACATGATCAACACCAAGACTCCATGGGTGATAGAATCATTACAATGTAATCTAGATTATTGACTCTAGTGCAAGTGGGAGACTGAAGGAAATATGCCCTAGAGGCAATAATAAAGTTGCTATTTATATTTCCTTATATCATGATAAATGTTTATTATTCATGCTAGAATTGTATTAACCGGAAACTTGATACATGTGTGAATACATAGACAAAACAAAGTGTCCCTAGTATGCCTCTACTTGACTAGCACGTTAATCAAAGATGGTTAAGTTTCCTGACCATAGACATGTGTTGTCATTTGATGAACGAGATCACATCATTAGCAGAATGATGTGATGGACAAGACCCATCCGTTAGCTTAGCATAATGATCGTTAAGTTTTATTGCTATTGCTTTCTTCATGATTTATACATGTTCCTTTGACTATGATATTATGCAACTCCCGAATACCGGAGAAACAACTTGTGTGCTATCAAACGTCACAACGTAACTGGGTGATTATAAAGATGCTCTATAGGTGTCTCTGAAGGTGTTTGTTGGGTTGGCATAGATCGAGATTAGGGTTTGTCACTCTGAGTATCGGAGAGGTATCTCTGGGCCCTCTCGGTAATGCACATCACAATAAGCCTTGCAAGCAATGTGAGTAATGAGTTAGTTGCGGGATGATGCACTGCAGAATGAGTAAAGAGACTTGCCAGTAACGAGATTGAACTAGGTACGACGATACCGACGATCGAATCTTGGGCAAGTAACATATCAATGACAAAGGGATTGACGTATGTTGTCATTGCAGTTTGACCGATAAAGATCTTCGTAGAATATGTAGGAACCAATATGAGCATCCAGGTTCCGCTGTTGGTTATTGATCGGAGATGTGTCCCGGTCATGTCTACATAGTTCTCAAACCCGTAGGGTCCGCACGCTTAATGCTCGATGACGATTTGTATTATGAGTTATGTGTTTTGGTGACCGAAGATTGTTCAGAGTGCCAGATGAGATCACAGACATGGCGAGGAGTCTCAAAATGGTCAAGAGATAAATATTGATATATTGGACGATAGTATTCGAACACCGAAATGGTTCCGGAGTGTTTTGGCTATTTTTCGGAGTACCGGGAGGTTACCGGAACCTCTTGGGGAAGTAATGGGCCAACATGGGCCATAGGGGAGAGAGGGGAGCCCACAAGGGGTAGTGCTCGCCCCCTGATGACCCACAAGTATAGGGTATCTATCGTAGTCCTTTCGATAAGTAAGAGTGTCGAACCCAACGAGGAGTAGAAGGAAATGACAAGCAGTTTTCAGTAAGGTATTCTCTGCAAGCACTAAAATTATAGGTAACAGATAGTTTTATGATAAGGTAATTCGGAACGGGTAACAAGTAACAAAATTAAACAAGGTGCAGAAAGGTAGCCCAATCCTTTTTGTAGCAAAGGACAAGCCTGGACAAACTCTTATATAAAGGAAAGTTCTCCCGAGGACACATGGGAATTATCGTCAAGCTAGTTTTCATCATGCTCATATGATTCGCGTTCGTTACTTTGATAATTTGATATGTGGGTGGACCGGTGCTTGGGCACTTCCCTTCCTTGGACAAGCATCCCACTTATGATTAACCACCCCTCGCAAGCATCCACAACTACGAAAGAAGAATTAAGGTAAACCTAACCATAGCATGAAACATATGGATCCAAATCAGCCCCTTACGAAGCAACACATAAACTAGGGTTTAAGCTTCTGTCACTCTAGCAACCCATCATCTACTTATTACCTCCCAATGCCTTCCCCTAGGCCCAAACAATGGTGAAGTGTCATGTAGTCGACGTTCACATAACACCACTAGAGGAAAGACAACATACATCTCATCAAAATATCGAACGAATACCAAATTCACATGACTACTTATAATAAGACTTCTCCCGTGTCTTTAGGAAAAACGTAAATACTCCCAAATCATATTCATGTTCATAATCAGAGGGGGATTAATGTGCATAAAGGATCTGAGCATATAATGATCCACCGAATAAACCAACTAGCATCAGGTACAAGGAGTAATCAACACTACTAGCAACCCACAGGTACCAATCTGAGATTTTGAGACAAAGATAGGATACAAGAGATGAACGCGGGTTTGAGAGGAGATGGTGCTGGTGAAGATGTTGATGGAGATTGACCCCCTCCTGATGAGAGGATCGATGGTGATGATTTCCCCCTCCCAGAGGGATGTTTCCCCGGCAAAACAGCTCCGCCAGAGCCCTAGATTGGTTCCGCCTTGAGATGTCGGCGCTTCGTCCCGAAAGCTTTCTTCTGATTTTTCTAGGGCAAAAGACACCTTATACCATAAGATGGGCATCGGGGGGCTTCCAGGTGGCCCAGGAGGCAGGGGCGCGCCCAGGGGGTAGGGCGCGCCCTCCACCCTCGTGGACAGTGGGTGGCCCCCCTCTAGTGCTTTCTTCACCCAATATTTTTAATATATTCCAAAACTGACTTTCGTGGAGTTTTAGGACTTTTGGAGTTGTGCAGAATAGGTCTCTAATATTTGCTCCTTTTCCAGCCTAGAATTCCAGCTGCCGGCATTCTCCCTCTTCATGTAAACATTGTAAAATAAGAGAGAAAAGGCATAAGTGTTTTGCCTCCCAAGCTTTTACCGCAAGGGTAACATCAACAATAATGCTTTATGAAAACCCGCATCCAATTAGATATATATACCAGGATCTTTCCAACACATAGTGCTTGCCAAAGGATAAAGTGTAAAAAAGGGAAGGTGAGGATCACCATGACTTTTGTATAAGGTATAAGACAAAAATAAAAGATAGGCCCTTCGTAGAGGGAAGCAGAGGTTTTCATGTGCTTTTATGGTTGAGGCACAAAATCTTAATGCAAAAGAACGTCACTTTATATTGCCACTTGTGATAGGGACCTGTATTATGCAGTCCGTCGCTTTTATTTCTTCCACATCACAAGCTCGTATAAAGCTTATTTTCTCCACGGTAATAGATCATACATATTTAGAGAGCAATTTTTATTGCTTGCAACAATGACAACTTACTTGAAGGATCTTACTCAATCCATAGGTAGATATGGTGAACTCTCATGGCAAAACTAGGTTTAAGGATACTTGGAAGCACCAGTAGTATCTCTACTTGGTGCAAAGAATTTGGATAGCAAAAGGGGGAAAGGCAAGCTCAACATGTTGGATGATCCATGACAATATAATTTATTTCGGCTATAAGAAAACATAACCCATTGCGTTGTCTCCCTTGTCCAACATCAACCTTTTAGCATGTCATATTTTAATGAGTTCTCAAAATCATAAAAGATGTCCAAGATAGTATATTTATATGTGATAACCTCTCTTTCTTTATTACTTCCTATTAATTGCAATGATGACCAAAACTATGTTTGTCAGCTCTCAACAACTTTTATTCATCATACTCTTCATATGTGAAGTCATTACTCTCCATAAGATCAATAGATCTCTTTATTTCTTTTTATTCTTTTTTTATCCCCTCAAGATCATAGCGAGATAACCAAGCCCTCGACTCAAGACTAATCTTTATTATATACCTCACAGACTCGATTACATAGATAATGATGAACACAAAAACTGAAAGCTAGATCATACTAAACTTTATTCTACTAGATCAAGATATAACCAAAAGGATCGAACTAAGAAAAACGGTAAAGATAGAAGTGTGATGGTGATACGATACCGGGGCACCTCCCCCAAGCTTGGCAGTTGCCAAGGGGAGTGCCCATACCCATGTGTTTATGTCTCTTTCTTCGGAGGTGGTGATGATGGAGTTGTTGATGACATAGGCTTCTTCCTTAATTTGCACTTGAGGATAGAATTTTGCTCCTTTAGGTCATCGATCTCCTGCTCAAGGCTTAATATCTTTTTGCATAGTTCCTGTTTGTTTTCCTGCAAGAGGCGAAAAGGGATAAACTCGACCTTAGGTTTCTTTGCTCTATCAGGCAGGCTTGACTTTTTCAACTCCACATGCATGTCCCCAGGTTGAGGTAATGGTACTTCATATTCATCTGAGCTCGTCTCCTCCTTTCTCCTAGGTGCATAGTCTTCTTCTTCCTCCGTGGTCCAACCACAATGCTCCAAGTCCCTGTACACCTTAGGGTTGGCAAGGTAACCGGCCACATAGCTTTCTCCCTCCACATCCTGGGACGACATATTGCTCTAATCCGTGGTAGAAACAACTCAAAACAAAAACATAGGATTGTGTCGTGGTACGGTGGTCAAAACATTCGGGAGATTATATAATGAATTTTTGCCGACCAAAAGAAGTATCGTGCAAGACCGGAGTCCGGAGGGCACATGAGGTGCCCATGAGGCAGGAGGCGCGCCCAGGGGGGTAGGGCGTGCCCTCCACCTTCATGGATGCCTCTTGTCCCTTTCGGACTACTTCTTATTTTCCTATTTTTTTAAATATTCCAAAATGGAGAAAAATTTCTATTAGAACTGTTTTGGAGTCGGTTTACTTACCGTAACACATACCTATTCCTTTTCGGAGTCTGAAACGTTCTGGAAAGTGTCTCTTATGTATTCCTCCGGGGTTACGGTGTCAATAACATTGGTTTCACCATTTATGGGATTACCTGAGATATAATGTTTGATTCTTTGACCGTTCACCACCTTCGGATTTGTGCCTTCGAAGTTGTTGATTTTTATGGCACCGGAATGATAGACCTCCTCGATAACGTAAGGACCTTCCCATATAGAGAGGAGTTTTCCTGCAAAAATTCTTAAATGAGAGTTGTATAACAAAACATAATCACCTACATTGAACTCAAGCTTTTGTATCATTTTGTCATGCCATCTTTAACTTTTTTTTTAAACAGTTTGGCATTCTCATAGGCTTCAGTTCTCCACTCATCAAGTGAGCTAATGTCAAATAGTCTCTCTTCTCACCGGCAAGTTTGAAATCATAATTGAGCTCTTTAATGGCCCAGTATGCCTTATGTTCTAGTTCGAGAGGTAAGTGACATGGTTTTCCATAAACCATTTTATACGGAGACATACCCATACGATTTTTATATGCAGTTCTATAGGCCCATAATGCATCATCAAGTTTCTTGGACCAATTCTTTCTAGATCTATTAACAGTCTTTTGCAAAATTAATTTAATCTCTCTATTACTCAGTTCTACTTGACCACTAGACCATGGGTGGTATGGAGATGCAATTCTATGATTAACATCATACTTAGCAAGCATTTTACGAAAATCACCATGAACAACATGTGAACCACCATCGGTCATTAAGCATCTAGTGTCGGATTTCGGGTTCCGGCAGACCCTTGAGGTTCGAACACTGGAGTGCGCATGGAGATTTCGCCTCCTACCTACCTGCACCCCTCCGCCTCGCTAAGATCTAAGCTATGGAAAGAACAACACAAGAGACACAAGGTTTATACTGGTTCGAGCCACCGTTGTGGTGTAATACCCTACTCCAGTGTGTGGTGTGGTGGATTGCCTCTTGGGCTGATGATGAGGAACAATACAAGGAAGAACAGCCTCGCGAGGGTCTGTTCTTGGCTGGGGCGATGAACTGCTGGGAGGAGTTCAGTCACCCTCCTCTCTCTCTCTCTTCTATCGTTGGTCTCGATCCCCCTAAAACTCTCTCTCTTTCTCCCCCCTTGCCCTGTGGGTGGCTGGTCTTATTTATAGAGGCCCTGGTCCTCTTCCCAAATATCAAGTGGGAAGGGAGCCAACAATGGCGGGCTAATTTGAAGGGGGAAAGCTAGTACTAGCTATCCTGACAAAAGTAGTCTTCACCTGCACAAAGCTCTGGTGGTGACGCCGTCTTGGGCTCCACAATGACCTCCGTCTTGCAGTCCTCCTGGTCTTGGTCTTGTTGCACCGAAATGGCAACCTTTGCCTGATGCCTCGGTACTCCGCGGTTGCGCTTGCTCCCTTTGCACCAAAGAGGACAGGAGGACACTGCGCGGGCTGGCACCCGCCTGGCGCCTTTGGTCGTCATGGCTTGCGTCACGGGCACCTCGTGAGGTACCCCGCCTTGATCTCTCCGCCTCCTCGCGAGCCAGCCTGATGAGGCCATGCCTGAGGAAGCTCCGCGTCGTCCGCCCCGCGAGGCTTGGCCCCTCGCGAGGGTCTTGGGTCTGTGTTGATGAAGATGGGCCATGATGGGCCCCCTTTTGAGCCACGTCGCAGGCCGCACGCAGGCAAGTCTGGGGACCCCCGTTCCCAGAAGGCCGATAGTAGCCCCCAGGCCCGAGTCGCGCCCGGACTTGGCCATGCAGGGAGGCGGAAGGGCAAGAGCGAAGCGTCGCGGGCCCTAATAGCCTGCGGCCTTGGGCACCGCATGGCGGTTGATTGGACGTGGGTGTCTCCACTTCCCCATGGCGCCTCGGCAACTGCACGAATTGGACAAGTCCCTGCATGCAAAGTGGGTCATGATTACCTGCGATCGTGGAGGTCGGCGGTTGGCCTTCGCTGGCCATAAGTACGGAACGGTGCGCGCCCTTCCAGTTCATCCCGCCTTGCTTCTCCTTCTTCTTCATGGCCCTGTCGAGGAGGTTCTCGGCCGCAGAGAAGGGGAAGGCTCACCAGGTTGAGCCTGCCTCTCCCCCGCCCAAGCGCGGCCGAGGGCGCCCTCGCAAACATCTTGTGGCCACCACGGCAGCTCCCCGCGGCCGTGGAGACGATTTCCAGCGCGGCGATGGGCGGATTGCTGCGGCCGGGGGGCGCGCTCCGGTCGCGCGTCCCCCTAGGCCGCGCTTTCGCGCTGCAGAGGTGCTGCCGGAGTTTGTCGTGTGGTCGGCGGAGCGTACTAGTACCCGGCTTCCACTTCCTCGCTTCCTCCTCGGCGAGCTCCCGGCCGGCGCCCTGGGCGGCCTCTGGCTTCAGGCCGACGGCTGTTGCAGCCGGGCCTCATGGGCTTCACTGGAGGTCTCCGTAGCCGGGATCCTGGCCCTGGCCCGCGGTTGGCAGACGTATGCCCTCGCGCGTGGCCTGAGCTGTCGGTGCACTCTACACTTCAAGTTTGACGGCGATGCCACCCTCTACGTGAGGGTGTTTGGGGAAGATGGTCGCCGTGCAGGGTGCTGCCCCGAGGACGACGACCGCGGTCGGGAACCCAGCTCCGGCGATGATGGAGAGGACAGCGCTCGCGTGACTGGCGGCGCTCAGGGTTCCCCAAGCTTCTCCGGTTCTTCTTCAGGCGGCGACTCTTCTAGCGGTGGCCGCGGTCAGCCTCCACGCCGTCGTATCTGCTTGGGAGGTGGCAGCGTGTTCGCCCGCCGTCGCGCCCCGGTGAAGCGCGAGAGGGAGTCTGCCTGAGCCCCGGAGGCAGCTCGAGTCTTCCCTGCAGGCCGGTGTGAGGCGAGCTGCGCCTGATTTGTTCTTTCTTTTCCTTTTTCCTGCATGAAAAGACAGTAGTGTGGAGCCCCGCGGGGGCGTGTTTGGGTTATTGCTGTTAATCATCGTTTTGCTTCCGTTATCGTGCCTTCCGGCTATGTGCCTGCGCATGGATAGTTCCCGGCCCCAGCCGTGGGGGGGCGACCGACCCAGGCCCTGTGTTCGTGTTGTGGTGCCCGTGGGGCACGGACTGGAGGGGTGCTCCTGTAATGGACCCAGGTCGCGAACCCTTTGAACGACTAGGACAGGAACACTCGCGAGGGCGCTCGGCTGCCCCCCCCCCTCGCGAGGCCTTGCACAAGAGAAATCGAGGCAGGAGAGTGAAAAGTCAAAGAACCACAAGCCAAAGACGGCAACAACTTCAATAAAACTTCGAATGAGAAGGAACAAGCCAACTGCGGAAAGCAAATGAAAAGCCGCGTCCGGCACCTAATCTAGTCTTCGATGTCTTCTCACCAGCACCCCAGGGCCTGAGGCCGGCGCTCCTGAGACTCCAGGGCGTGTACAGCCCCAACTCATTATTACGTGAGAGTGTCACGGGCGGCGAGCTTCATAGGCGTTGGCCTTCTTCACAGGCTCCGGGCCTTTTCCAAAACGCGACAGCTTCACAGGCATTTTCCTTCTTCACAGGCTCTGGGCCTTTTCGAAAACGTGACAGCTTCACAGGCATTCGCCTTCTTCACAGGCTCTGGGCCTTTTCCAAAATGCGACAGCTTCACAGGCATTCGCCTTCTTCACAAGCTCTAGGCCTTTTCCAAAACGCGACAGCTTCACAGGCATTCACCTTCTTCACAGGCTCTGGGCCTTTTCCAAAACGCGACAGCTTCACAGGCATTCGCCTTCTTCACAGGCTCTGGGCCTTTTCCAAAACGCGACAGCTTCACATGCATTCGCCTTCTTCACAGGCTCTGGGCCTTTTCCAAAACGCGACAGCTTCACAGGCATTCGCCTTCTTCACAGGCTCTGGGCCTTTTTAGGGGTAGAACCTCCGGAGGTGCTGGATGTTCCATGCATTCTGGACCGGCATCCCCTCCTGAGTCTCCAAGCGCGCGGAGCCGGGCCTGGAAACATGAACAACTTTGAACGGGCCCTCCCACATGGGAGAGAGCTTGTGCAGCCCCTCCCTGGAGAGAACCCGCCTGAGCACGAGGTCTCCTACCTCGAGAGTTCTGGGGCGGATGTTGCGGCAGTGATATCGCCGCAGTGCTTGTTGGTACCTTGCCGCTCACAGCGCGGCTTCTCGACGACGTTCCCCCCCCCCAGCAGGTGGTCCATCCCCCGCATGGCGTCCTGCTGCGCCTCATCAAACGCCAGGACCCACGCGGAGCGATGTCTGACCTCGTGAGGGAGGACCACTTCGGCTCCGTAGACTAGGAAGAACGGGGTCTCTCCAGTCGGCTTGGTCGCGGTTGTGCGGATGGACCACAACACGGACTGAAGCTCGTCGTACCAACCTCTGCCGCAGGCCTCCAGCTTCTTCTTGAACGTCCTGGTCTTGAGGCTCCTCAGGACCTCTGCGTTGGCTCTCTCGGCCTGGCCGTTGCTTCGGGGGTGCGCCACCGAAGCGTAGCATATCTGCGTTCCAAGGTTAGCACAGTATGTTTTGAAGAGGTTACTGCTGAACTGCGAACCGTTGTCCGTGATGATGCGGTTCGGCACCCCGAACCGGCTCACGAGGCCCTTGATGAACTTGACCGCGGAACCCGCGGGAATGGTGCGGACAGCCTCTACTTCAGCCCACTTGGTGAACTTGTCCACGGTGACGTAGAGGTAGCGGTAGCCCCCTGGCGCCCGAGGAAACGGGCCCAAGATGTCCAGCCCCCAGACTGCGAATGGCCACGAAAGGGGTATAGTCTGCAGGCCTCCTGCTGGCTGATGGATCTGCTTGGCGTGGAACTGGCAGGCCTCACAAGCTTTCACTAGTTCGACGGCGTCATTGAGTGCGGTGGGCCAATAAAACCCACTGCGGAATGCCTTGCCGACGAGGGTCTGTGATGATGAATGATGTCCACAGTCTCCGCCGTGTATATCTTCCAGCAGTTCCTTCCCTTGCTCCCTAGAGATGCAGTGCAGGGACACATCATTTGGTCGCTTCTGGTAGAGCTCTCCATCCTTGATGCAGTATGCCGTGGCCTGGCGTGCCACTCGCTCCGCTTCCTCCTCCTTCTCCGGCAGGGTCCCTTGTGTTAAGTAACTCCAGAGCTCCGTGATCCAGCATCCCTCCTGAGGTTCCATCGTCAGGAGCAGGCGTGCTCCTGAGGCCGGGCCACAGGCCGGAGCTCCTGAGGCAGGTGGCTAGGGGAGCTCCTCCCGAGGCTGAGCCGTGTTTGACAATGACGGCAGGGCTGAGGGCTTGAAGAGCTGCTCCTAAAAAACGCCAGGCTCCTGAGGTAACCGCCTGGACGCCCGTTTGGCGATGTCGTCGGCCTCCTGATTGGTGCCACGGGGCACATGCTGCAACTCCAACCCCCAGAACTGCTTCTCCATCCTGTGGACCTCCGCAAGGTAGGCTTCCATGTGCTCATCTTTCGGCTCGTACACCTTGTTGGAGAAATTGACAAGGAGCTGCGAATCGCCCTTGATGGTGAGGCGTTTCACCCCCAGGGCAGCTGCGGCCTTCAAGCCCGGTATTAAACCTTCATACTCCGCTATGTTGTTGGAGACGTTTTCACCTTGCTGGAAATAGAGCTGCACAGCGTAGTAGAGCTTGTCCTGAGTGGGCGATATAAGCACCGCCCCAGCCCCTGCGCCATGCCTGGAGAACGCCCCATCGAAGTACATGACCCAGCCTTCTGGCGCCTCGCTTCCCGGGGAGAGGGACCGATCCTCGTTGGCCTTGAGGCCTGGTGCCTCCGTCCATTCTGCCAAAAAATCCGCCAACGCTGCTCCCTTGATGACTCTGGTCATGCTGAATTCGAGCTGAAACGCTTGCAGTTCTATGTTCCACTCAGCGACCCTTCCAGCTGAGTTAGGGCTCCAGAGCACTCTCTCCAGGGGGTATGACGAGACGACCTTGATGGGGTGACCCTGAAAATAGTGCCGCAGCTTGCGCGAGGCCACCAGTAGCGCAAGGAGGAGTTTCTGAGGCATGGGGTACCACGCCCTCGCATCCCGCAACACCATGCTGACGAAGTACACTGGGTGCTCAACGAGGTTGGGTGCGTCAGTGCTGGTGGCTCCCTTCAGAGACCATGGCGCCTCTTGAGGCGATGAGGCCTCCTGAGGCTGGCCATCTGGGAGAGGGGCCTCTTTCGCCTCCGGTGCACTCCTCTGCGGTGGCTGATCCTCCTCAGCCGTGGTGGCGGTTTCTATGGGCCTTCCTTGTTCCTGTTTTGCCTTGTCCCGGGATGCTGCTGCGGTTTTGATTCGACGCTCCTCTCTAACCGCCACCAGGGCTGCGCTGGCGGAGTAGGGAGTGGCAGCGAGGTAAAGCACCAGGGGCTCTTGAGGGCGCGAAGCCACCATGACCGGTGGGCTGGTCAGGTATCTCTTGAGATCCTGGAACGCCTTGTCGGCCTCTTCAGTCCACTCAAAGGGCCCCTTTTTCTTCATTAGCTGGAAGAAGGGCAGCGCTCGTTCCCCCAACTTGGAGATAAAGCGCCCTAGCGTGGTCACGCGCCTTGTGAGCTTCTGCATTTCTCTGAGGGTCTTTGGCGGGCTCATGTCTTCCACCGCCTTGACCTTTTCCGGGTTAGCTTCGATGCCTCGGTGGGACACGAGGAAACCCAAGAGCTTTCCCGAGGGGACTCCGAACACACACTTCTCTGGGTTGAGCCGTAGGTTCACTGCGTTTGGGCTCGTGAAGGTTTCCTCCAGGTCTTGTATCAGGGTCCTGGCCTCCCCGAGACTTTACCACAATGTCATCGATGTAAGCTTCAACATTCTTCCCGAGCTGCGGGCCCAAGGTGATGTGCATCAGCCGCTGAAAGGTCGCCCCTGCGTTACGCAGCCCGAATGGCATGCATGTCTAGCAGTACACCCCACACGGGGTTAGGAAGGCTGTCTTTTCGACGTCTTCTACCGCCATCTTGATCTGGTGATACCCAGAGAAGGCATCCAAGAAGCATAGCAGGTCGCATTCCGCGGTGGAATCGACGATCTGGTCGATGCGGGGGAGCGGGAATGGATCTTACAGGCATGCTTTGTTGAGGTTGGTGAAGTCGACACACATGCACTCCTTCCCTCCCTTCTTTGGCACAACGACAGGGTTGGCCAACCAATCCGGGTATCGGACCTTGCGAATGACCCCAGCGGCTTCTAATTTGCGGGTCTCTTGGACAATGAAGGCCTGCTTTTCTGTGGACTGCCGCCTGGCCTTGTGCTTCACAGGGCGCACGTTGGGGCACATGTTGAGATGATGCTCGATTACACTCCTAGGGATCCCTGCCAACTGATCAGGCTCCCAAGCGAATACCTTCTTGTTTGCACGCAGGAACCCGACCAGGGCCTCCTCCTGCTCGGGTTCGAGGTTGGCGCCTATGGTGAAAGTGGCGTTGGTGGACCCGTCCTCATCGACGGGTATCTACTTGGTTTCTGCCTTGTCTTGGGTGAACAACTGTTTCTTCTTGGCGGGTGCAGCCCCCTTGGGATCGGGGGTCTCCAAGCCGGCGGGCTGTGCCGACGCCGCCGTCTTGAAGGCGAGCTGGAGCACCCGCAGCGCGTCTCTGGTGTCCCCTGCACGGTGAGGACACCGCTGCTCCCGGGCATCTTCATGAGGTTGTACGCCGGGTGCGTCGCGGCCATGAACTGGGCAACGCTAGGTAGCCGAGGATGGCGTTGTAGGGGAGGCCGATGGGGGCGATGTCGAAGTCGACCAGCTCCGTGCGGAAGTTGTTGTAGGTGCCGAAGGTTACTGGGAGCCGGATCTGTCCCAAGGAGCTGGATGATCCGCCCCCAACGCCTGAGAAGGGCCGGCTGGGTTGCAACCGTTCCAGGGGTATGCAAAGGAGGTTGAAGGCCTCGACCGAGAGCACGCTGAGGCCCGAACCGCCATCGATGAGAGTTCTGGTGACGGCCACCTGGCAGATGGTGGGGGTTCATAGCATGGGGAGCGCACCCGAGCAAGCCGAGTTGGAGGGGTGGTCCTCCGAGCTGAAGGTCAGGCCGGCCTTGGATGCCGCCCGGTCCGGGAGAGCCCCCTGCCGCGTGGAAGCGGCGCTGACCCGGCGGATGAACGGCTTGACGTGGTGACTTGTAGGCGGCGCCTGCGAGCCGCCCAGGAGGGCCGCGACGACCGGGGGTGTTGGTGTAGCGCCGATGGGCGGGGAAGAGGCTGCGGGGCTCTTCCCAAGAGGCCACAGAGGCTGCCGGCAGGTGGAGCAGCCATGGGCGCTGAGCGCCGGTGAGGGCCATGGGGAGCCAGTTGGCCATGACCCTATCGTCACCTCTAGCTTCAAGGGGGCCTCCTCGCTCGCCAGCAAGAATGCCAGCGGATCTGTCGCGCCTCCGTAGCGCAGCGGCGTCGTTGGCTTGAACTTGTCCGGCCACCATGCCCGTTGCAGGGCTGGGGCCAGGGCTCAGAGCCCCCTGGCCCCCGTGCTGGCGCCGGCGGCCGGAGCGGGCGACACGCTACTCATTGCGAGGCAGGCCGTGGCGGTGGCGGAAGAGAAAACTCCGGTGCACCCCTACCTGGCGCGCCAAATGTCGGATTTCGGGTTCCAGCAGACCCTTGAGGTTCGAACACTAGGGTGCGCGCGGAGATTTCGCCTCCTACCTACCTGCACCCCTCCGCCTCGCTAAGATCTAAGCTATGGAAAGAACAACACAAGAGACGCAGGGTTTATACTGGTTCGGGCCACCGTTGTGGTGTAATACCCTACTCCAGTGTGTGGTGTGGTGGATTGCCTCTTGGGCTGATGATGAGGAACAATACAAGGAAGAACAGCCTCGCGAGGGTCTGTTCTTGGCTGGGGCGATGAACTGCTGGGAGGAGTTCAGTCACCCTCCTCTATCTCTCTCTCTTCTATCGTTGGTCTCGATCCCCCTAAAACTCTCTCTCTTTCTCCCCCCCTTGCCCTGTGGGTGGCTGGTCCTATTTATAGAGGCCCTGGTCCTCTTCCCAAATATCGAGCGGGAAGGGAGCCAACAATGGCGGGCTAATTTGAAGGGGGACAGCTAGTACTAGCTATCCTGACAAAAGTAGTCTTCGCCTGCACAAAGCTCTGGTTGTGACGCCGTCTTGGGCTCCACAATGACCTCCGTCTTGCAGTCCTCCTGGTCTTGGTCATGTTGCACCGAAATGGCAACCTTTTCCTGATGCCTCGGTACTCCGTGGCTGTGCTTTCTCCCTTTGCACCAAAGAGGAAAGGAGGACACTGCGCGGGCTGGCACCCGCCTGGCGCCTTTCGTCATCATGGCTTGCGTCACAGGCACCTCATGAGGTACCCCGCCTTGATCTCTCCGCCTCCTCGCGAGCTAGCCTGATGACGCCGTGCCTGAGGAAGCTCCACGTCGTCCGCCCCGCGAGGCTTGGCCCCTCGCGAGGGTCTTGGGTCTGTGTTGATGAAGATGGGCCGTGCTGGGCTCCCTTTTGAGCCACGCCGCAGGCCGCAGGCAGGCAAGTCTGGGGACCCCCGTTCCCAGAATGCCGACATCTAGGGACTCCAAACCTCGGAAAAATAACTTTAAGCATCTTAATAGAGGTGTTATGATCATCACTACTAGTTGGAATAGCTTCTACCCACTTAGTGATCTAATCAACAGCAACTAAAATATGTGTATACCCATTAGAGGAAGGAAACAGTCCCATATAATCAAAGCCCCAAACATCAAATGGTTCAATAACAAGTGAATAGTTCATAGGCATTTCTTGATGTCTACTAATATTACCAATTCTTTGACATTCATCACAAGACAAGACAAACTTACAGGCATCTTTGAAAAGAGTAGGCCAATAAAAACCGGATTGCGATACCTTATGTGCAGTTCTATCTCCAGCGTGGTGTCCTCCATAAGCCTCAGAGTGACACTTGCGTAGGATCTGTTCCTGTTCATGCTCGGGCACACAATGTCTAATAACACCATCTACTCCTATTTATAAAGATGTGGGTCATCCCAGAAGTAATGTCTTAAATCATAGAAAACCTTTTTCTTTTGCTGGTATGTGAAACTAGGTGGTATAAATTTAGTGACAATGTAATTAGCATAATCAGCATACCATGGAGCAGTACGAGAAGCATTTATGAAAGCTAATTGTTCATCAGGAAAGCTATCATCAATAGGTAGTGGGTCATCAAGAACATTCTCTAACCTAGATAAGTTGTCTGCAATGGGGTTCTCAGCTCCCTTTCTATCAATAATATGCAAATCAAATTCTTGTAGCAAGAGAACCCACCTAATAAGTCTGGGTTTAGCATCTTTCTTTTTGATAAGATATTTAATAGAAGCATGATCAATGTGAACAGTTACTTTAGAATCAACAATATAAGGTCTGAACTTATCACAAGCAAATACAACCGCTAAAAACTCTTTCAGTAGTAGCATAATTTCTCTGGGCACTGTCCAGAGTTCTACCAGCATATTGGATAACATTTAATTTCTTATCAACTCTTTGTCCTCGAACAACACCTACAGCATAGTCCTAGCATCACACATAATTTCAAAGGGTAAATTCTAATCAGGTGGCTGAACAATAGGTGCAGAAATCAAGGTTTTCTTAAGTATTTCAAATGCTTCTACACAATCATCATCAAAGACAAAATGAACATCTTTTTGTAAGAGATTAGTCAGAGGCCTAGAAATTTTTGAGAAGTCTTTAATGAACTTCCTATAAAAACCAACATGACCAAGGAAACTTCTTATACCTTTAATGTCCTTAGGATACGACATCTTTTCAATAGCATCAACTTTAGCTTTGTCAACTTCAATACCTCTTTCAGAAATTTTATGCCCCAAGACAATACCTTCATTAACCATAAAGTGGCACTTCTCCCAATTCGAGACAAGATTAGTTTCTTCACATCTCTGCAAAACTCGATCAAGGTTGCTTAAGCAATCATCAAAAGAAGTTCCATACATGAAGAAATCATCCATGAAAACCTCAACAATCTTTTCACAAAAGTTAGAGAATATAGCAGTCGCACATCTTTGAAAGGTAGCAGGTGCATTACATAAACCAAAAGGCATACATCTATAAGCAAAGGTACCGAAAGGGCAAGTAAAAGTGGTATTTTCCTGATCCTCTTTTGACATAGGTATTTGAGAGAAACAAGAATAACCGTCTAGAAAGCAAAAATGTGTATGTTTGGATAATCTTTCTAGCATTTGATTGATAAAAGGTAAAGGGTAATGATCCTTTCTAGTAGCTTTATTTAATTTGCAGAAGTCAATTACCATTCTATAACCTGTAACAATTCTTTGTGGGATCAATTCGTCTTTATCATTAGGAACAACAGTAACACCTCCCTTCTTAGGTACACAACAGACAAGACTTACCCACTTACTATCAGAAACATGATAGATTATACCTGCCTCTAGAAGCTTTAGTATTTCATTTCTTACCACTTCTTTCATCTTAGGATTTAACCATCGTTGGTGATCAACAACCGGTTTAGCGTCTTTCTCCAATTTTATTTTGTGCTGGCATAGAGTGGGACTAATGCCCTTAAGATCATCAAGAGTATATCCAATAGCAGCACGATGCTTCTTCAGAGTTTTCAATAATTTCTCTTCTTCCTGCTCTGAAAGGTTAGCACTAATAATAACATGATATATCTTCTTTTCATCAAGATAAGCATATTTAAGAGTATCAGGTAATGGTTTAAGCTCAAACACGGGATCAGCCCTGGGTGGAGGAGGATCCCCTAGAATTTCAACAGGCAAGTTGTGTTTCAAAATAGGTCCCTGTTTTTAAACAATACTTCATCTATTTCCCTTCTTTCATTCATAAACATATCATTTTCCTGGTCTAGCAAATATTGTTCTAAAGGATCATTAGGAGGCACGACAATAGAAGCAAGACCAATTGTTTCATCTTTACTAGGCAATTCTTTATCATGGGGTTGTCTACGAAATTTAGCAAAATTAAAATCATGAGACATATCCCCTAAACCAACAGTAACAATATCCTTTTCGCAGTCTATTTTAGCATTAACAATATTCAAGAAGGGTCTACCAAATATAATGGGACAAAAGCCATCTTGTGGGGAAGCAAGAACAAGAAAATCAGTAGGATATTTATTTTTCCCACACAAGAGTTCAACATCTCTAACAATCCCAACTGGTGAAATAGTACCTCTATTGGCAAGCTTAATAGTAACATCAATATCTTCTATCTCAGCAGGTGCAATATCTTGCATAATTTCTTTATATAAAGTATAAGGTATTGCGCTGACACTAGCACCCATATCACATAACCCATTATAATAGTGATCTCCTATTTTAATAGAAACAACAGGCATGCTAACAACAGGTCTATGTTTATTTTTGGTATCGGGTCTAGCAATTCTAGCAGCTTCATCACAGAAGTAAATAACATGCACATCAATATTATCGACCAAGAGATCCTTAACCATAGCAATACTAGGTTCAACTTTAATTTTCTTAGAGGGTGTAGGTGTTCTAGCATTACTCTTATGAATCATAGTTGAAGCTTTAGCATGATCCTTTATTCTAACAGGGAAAGGTGGTTTCTCAATATAAGCGGTAGGAACAATAGGATCAACATTATAAGTGATAGTCTTTTCTTCAACTTTAATAGGTTCAACTACTTTTACTTCAATGGGAGGATGATATTTAAACCAATTATCCTTAGGGAGATCAACATGAGTAGCAAATGATTCACAGAAAGAAGCTACTATCTCAGAGTCAATTCCATATTTAGTGCTAAATTCACGAAAAGCATCGGTATCCATAAAAGATTTAACACAATCAAACTTAGGTGTTATACCTGAATCCTTACCTTCTTCGAGTTCCCAATCTTCACAGTTGTGTTTAATTCTTTCCAATAAATCCCATCTGAATTCAATAGTCTTCATAATAAAAGAACCAGTACAAGAAGTATCGAGCATGGAGCAATTATTGAAAGAAAGCCAAGCATAAATTTTTTGAATGATAATTTCTCTTGAGAGCTCATGATTGGGGCATGAATATAACATTGACTTAAGCCTCCCCCAAGCTTGAGCAATACTTTCTCCTTCCCGAGGCCAAAATTATATATATAATTACGATCATGATGAACCAGATGCATAGGATAAAACTTCTGATGAAATTCCAATTTCAATCGGTTGTAGTTCCATGATACAATATCATCACATAGCCTAAACCATGTCAATGCCTTTCCCTTCAAAGATAAATTGAACACCTTCTTCTTGATAACATCCTCGGGCATACCTGCAAGCTTAAATAATCCACAAACTTCATCCACATAGATTAGGTGCATATCAGGATGTAATGTTCCATCTCGTGTAAAAGGGTTAGCTAGCAGTTTCTCTATCATACCCGAAGGAATTTCAAAGTAAACATTTTCAGTAGGTTTAGGAGCAACTCCTTGATCTACTGTTCGCGGTGAAGATACCCCGAACAAGCCCCTCAAAGGATTATTTTCCATAGTAACAAGTGACAATAAATTTCAGCACACTATATAAAATTTTCCTTACCAAATTCCACCTACCAGAGGTGCTTCACTCCCCGGCAACGGCGCCAGAAAAGAGTCTTCGATAGTACTTTCGATAAGTAAGAGTGTCAAACCCAACAAGGAGCAGAAGGAAATGACAAGCAGTTTTCACTAAGGTATTCTCTACAAGCACTAAAATTATCGGTAACAGATAGTTTTATGATAAGGTAATTCATAACGGGTACCAAGTAACAAAAGTAAACAAGGTGCATCAAGGTGTCCCAATCCTTTTTGTAGCAAAGGATAAGCCTGGACAAACCCTTATATAAAGGAAAGCGCTCCCGAGGACACATGGGAATTATCGTCAAGCTAGTTTTCATCATGCTCATATGATTCGCGTTCGTTACTTTGATAATTTGATATGTGGGTGGACCGGTGCTTGGGTACTGCCCTTCCTTGGACAAGCATCCCACTCATGATTAACCCCCCTCGCAAGCATCCGCAACTACGAAAGAAGAATTAAGGTAAACCTAACAACATACATCTCATCAAAATATCGAACGAATACCAAATTCACATGACTACTTATAACAAGACTTCCCCCATGTCCTCAGGAACCAATGTAACTACTCACAAATCATATTCATGTTCATAATCAGAGGGGTATTAATGTGCATAAAGGATTTGAACATATAATCTTCCACCGAATAAACCAACTAGCATCAACTACAAGGAGTAATCAACACTACTAGCAATCCACAGGTACTAATCTGAGGTTTTGAGACAAAGATCGGATACAAGAGATGAACTAGGGTTTGAGAGGAGATGGTGCTGGTGAAGATGTTGATGGAGATTGACCCCCTCCCAATGAGAGGATTGATGGTGATGGCGATGGTGACGATTTCCCCCTCCCGGAGGGATGTTTCCCCGAAAGAACAGCTCCGCCGGAGCCCTAGATTGGTTCTGCCAAGGTTCTGCCTCGAGATGGCGGCGCTTCGTCCCGAAAGCTTCTTTCTGATTTTTCCAGGGCAAAAGACACCTTATACCAGAAGATGGGCATCGGGGGGCTTCCAGGTGGCCCACGAGGCAAGGGGCGCGCCCAGGGGGTAGGGCGCACCCTCCACCCTCGTGGATAGTGGGTGGCCCCCCTCTAGTGCTTTCTTCGCCCAATATTTTTAATATATTCCAAAACTGACTTTCGTGGAGTTTCAGGACTTTTGGAGTTGTGCAAAATAGGTCTCTAATATTTGCTCCTTTTCCAGCCCAGAATTCCAGCTACCGGCATTCTCCCTCTTCATTTAAACCTTGTAAAATAAGAGAGAAAAGGCATAAGTATTGTGACAAATGTGTAATAACAACCCATAATGCAATAAATATCAATATAAAAGCATGATGCAAAACAGACGTATCACCCCCATGGGCAGTCCGAATTGGACAAGGGGAGGGGGCGTGGCCCCCCTTTCCTTCCCCCTTGATAATCCCCAAATGCAAGGAATCATCGTAGCAACTTCCAAAGGTGGAAGTGATAAGTATGGAGCGTCAAACCCACAAGGAGCTAAAGGTAAGATCAATATTCTCTCAAGACCTATCTGCCATTGATACTACTCTACATACACCAAACATTTGCTTCCAACTAGCAATGAGAAATAAAACTATGTTGTGAGTATGAAGAGGATAACTTTGTATGATATCGGAGAGCTAAAATATAAAAGTATGTGTTGTTATCACGAAGTTAGAATATATTACTAAATATTATAAATAGTAAGTGTGGAATAATGGTGGATCGGTGTGCGGAATTGTCCTAGGCAATCGTTAACAAGACCGGTAATCACTATTGCAGTTTCATATGAGGGAGAGGCATAAGCTAACATACTTTCTCTACTTGGATCATATGCACTTATGATTGGAACTCTAGGAAGCATCCACAACTACTAAATATCATTAAGGTAAACCCCAACCATAACATTAAAGCATCAAGTCCTCTTTATCCCATACGCAAAAAACCCCTTACTCGGGTTTGTGTTTCAGTCACTCACGCAATCCACTATAAGCGAATCATAAACGTATTGCAACACCCTGCAGCGGGAATCCCTCACGCTAGCGTGACATGGAGGGCACCATCGGACATCACCAAAGTAAAACATACAACTCATACCAATCTAGATCATCAATCAACCCAAAGACAAAGGATATCTACTCAAAACATCATAGGATGGCAACACATCATTGGATCAGAATATGTGGCATAAAGCACCATGTTCAAGAAGGGATTACAGCAGGGTGCGGGAGAGTGGACCGCGTAAAAGAGATGAGGATGGTGACGATGATGGTGATGTTGATGAAGACGATCACCGCGGCGATGATTCCCCTCCTGGTGGCACTCCGGTGCCACCAAGAGAGAGGATGAGAGGCTCTCCCCCTTGTGCTTCCTCCTCCATGACCTCCCCCATGGATGGGGAGAGGTTTCCCCTCTGGTCCTTGGCCTTCATGGCGATGATGGCCCCTCCGGGATCGTCCTCCATGCTCTTCGGTGATGATGGCCCCCTCCGGCAGGGTGCTGGAGAGGGCCTAGATTGGTTTTCGGTGGCTACGGAGGCTTCTGGCGGTGGATCTCCCGATCTAGGTTAATTTTCCGTGGTTTCTGTATTTATAGGAATTTTTTGCATCGGTCTCACGTCAAGGAGGTACCCGAGGCGTCCACGAGGCAGGCCCACGCGCCTGGGGGTGGGCGCGCCCCCCACACTTGTGGATGCCTCGGGACTCTCCTGGCCCAACTCTTTTACTCCGGGGTCTTCTTTTGGTCCATAAAAAATCGTCAAAAATTGGCACATCAATTGGACTCCGTTTGATATTCCTTTTCTATAAAACTCAAAAACAAGGAAAAACAGAAATTGGCACTGGGCTCTAGGTTAATAGGTTAGTCCCCAAAACCATATAAAATAGCATATAAATGCATATAAAACATCCAAGGTTGATAATATAATAGCATTAATACTTCATAAATTATAGATACGTTGGAGACGTAACAGCATCCCCAAGCTTAATTCTTGCTCGTCCTCGAGTAGGTAAATGATAAAAGAAATAATTTATGAAGTGTGAATGCTAGCAAGTGCATAAGTTTCGTCAATGATAGTTCCAATCACTTTTTCTAGCATCATTATATATCATAACAGTAGCTCATTTTCATAAAAATTTCATGATCAAGTAACAAGCTATTCACGTGTTAAAGTATAGATCATAAACTTTCTTGAAACTAACAAACTATATTCTCAGTCATCAAACAATTGCAATTCATCTTATTTTCAGGAAGGGTCTATGTCAGAGCTTTGATTTTGCAAACTCCACATACTCAACTATCATTTAATCTTTCATAATTGCTAACACTCACGTGATATTTATGGGTTCAAAGTTTTAATCGGACACAGAGAAAGATAGGGGCTTATAGATTCGCCTCCCAAACTTTTACCTCAAGGGTAATGTCAACAATAATAGTTCATGATAACTTACATCCAATTGGATATATATATCAGGATCTTTCCAACAAAATGTGCTTGCCAAAGGATAAAATGTAAAAATGAAAGGTGAAGATCACCATGACTCTTGCATAAAGGTAGAAGATAAAAGTAAAAGATAGGTCCTTCGTAGAGGGAAGCAGAGGTTGTCATGCGATTTTATGGTTGGATGCACAAAATCTTAATGCAAAAGAACGTCACTTTATATTGCCCCTTGTGATATGGACCTTTATTATGCAGTCCGTCGCTTTTATTTCTTCCACATCCCAATATCGTATAAAGCTTATTTTCTACACATTAATAGATCATACATATTTAGAGGGCATTTTTTATTGCATGCACCAATGACAACTTACTTGAAGGATCTTACTCAATCCATAGGTAGGTATGGTGGACTCTCATGGCAAAACTGGTTTAAGGAATGTTTGGAAGCACAAGTAGTATCTCTACTTGGTGCAAAGAATTTAGCTAGCATGAGGGGGAAAAGCAAGCTCAACATGTTGGATGATCCAAGACAATATACTTTATTTCGGATATAAGAAAACATAACCCATTATGTTGTCTTCCTTGTCCGAGATCAACATTTTAGCATGTCATATTTTAATGAGTTCTCACAATTACAAAAGATGTCCAAGAGTGTATATTTATATGTGAAATCTCTCTTCCTTCAATATTCTTTCATGAATTGTTCAAGTGACCAATTCTATGTTTGCTAACTTTCAATAAGTTTACTACCTATACTTATTCTATGTGAAGTCATTACTCCCCATGTTATAAGAATATGAAACATATATAAATTCATATTTATGATATTCAATTATTCAACCATTTACTCATAGGATATACGTGAAGCACGTGAGTAAATGACAAACTACTCCAAAAGATAATAGTGAAGGACACTGAGTAGTCAAATAATTAACTAGCCATGGGAGGATTCTTTTTCATTTAATAATTCAGATCCAATGATTTTATTCAAACAGCAAGTAAAATTGAAAATATGCTCCAAGCAAAACACATATCATGTGATGAATAAAAATATAGCTCCGAGTAAGGTATACCGGTAGTTTTGAAGACGAAAGAGGGGATGCCTTCCGGGCCATCCCCAAGCTTAGGCGCTTGAGTCTTCCTTGAATATTACCTTGGGGTGCCTCGGGCATCCCCAAGATTAGGGTCTTTCCACTCCTTATTCTCCTCATATCAATATCTCACCCAAAGCTTGAAAACTTCAATCACACAAAACTTAACGGAACTTCGCGAGATAGGTTAGTATGATAAAGAGTAAACCATTCACTTTGGTACTGTCAAAGACAAGGTTCATAATTGTTCCCACACAATGCCTACTGTACCATATCATTTCTACAATTTATATTGAGAAATATAAGTCATAGAAGCTAGAAAACAAGCAAACTATGCAATGAAAACAGAATCTGTCAGAAACAGAACAGTCTGTAATGATATGAACACTAACCATACTTATGCTACTCAAAAAATTATTAAATAAATTTGTGGACGTGAGGAATTTGTCTATTAATCTTCTTCAAAAATAATCAACCTAATTGCACTCTCCAATAAAAAATGGCAGCAAATCTCGTGAGCGCAAAGTTTCTGTTTTTTACAGCAAGATCACATTAACTTTCACCCAAGTCTTCCCAAAGGTCTTACTTGGCACTTTATTGAGACAAAAGCTATAATACATGATTAATACAGTAGCTTAAGCATGAGAACACACAAAAACATTAAGGTTAAATATTGGGTTGTCTCCCAACAAGCGCTTTTCTTTAATGCCTTTTAGCTAGGCAAGATGATTTCAATGATGCTCACATAAAAGATAAGAATTGAAACATAAAGAGAGCATCATGAAGAATGTGACTAGCAAATTTAAACCTAACCCACTTCCTATGCCTAGGTATTTCGCGAGTACACAACTTATGGGAACAAGAATCAGCTAGCATAGGAAGGAAAAACAAGGATAACTTCAAAACTTTAAGCACATAGAGAGGAAACTTGATATTATTGCAACTCCTAAAAGCATATATTCCTCCCTCATAATAATTTTCAGTAGCATCATGAATGAATTCAAAAACATAACCATCACATAAAGCATTCTTTTCATGATCTACAAGCATAGAAATTTTTCTACTCTCCACATAAGCAAAATTCTTCTCATTCGGAATAGCGGGATCACTAGTTCCTAGAGTTGACACTCTACCAAACCCGCTTTAGATGATAGTATTATTCATACTCCAAAAGATATAAGTTAAGTTCATGGAGCATTCTACAATTAATATAAACTAACCAATGTCCAAGCTCAAAATGTATAAGTGAAGCACACGAAGCATTCTATAGAACCATACTCAAAAGATTTAAGTGAAGCACAAAGAGTAATTCTATAAGATCATACTTAAAAGATATAAGTGAAGCATTATATAAATCAATGAAGGTCTATCTCATACTAGCATGGTTCATAAAGGAAGAACAAAAAAAATAAAGGACACAAATCATGTGAACGAAACAAAAACCGAGGTATATCGATAATTGTTGAAGAAGAAAGATGGGATGCCAACCGGGGCATCCCCAAGCTGAGATGCTTGAGTATCCTTAGAATATTTACTTGGGGTGCCTTGGGCATCCCCAAGCTTGATCTCTTGCCTCTCTTTATTCTTCTCACATCGGCAACTCCCCGTTATTCGAACACTTCATCCACAAAAAACTTTAACAAAAACTTTGTGAGATCCGTTAGTATAATAAAGCAAATCACTACCTTTAGGTACTGTTGCAAACTCATTGCAATTTCATATTATAACTATATATACTGTATTCCAACTTCACCATGGTTCATACCCCCCGATACTACCCATAGATTCATCAAAATAAGCAAACAACACACGAAAAAACAGAAAGCTGTCTAAAACAGGATTGTCTGTAGTAATCTGAAGGTTTAGTAAACTTATGTAACTCCAATAATTATTAAATAAATTTGAAAATTTTAAAAATTTGTACATAAGTAATGTTCAAAAAGTTTCAGACCCATTTGACTTTCCAGTAAAAAAATGTAAAATCATGCGCTACAGCCAAAGTTTCTGTTTTTATTCTGCACATAATAAACACGCAATCTAATCATCCTAGAACCAAGGCTTGGCACATTATTTTTATAATACAATGGATATACACAAGGGTATAATTATTTACAGAGAAACTTCCATGAAAATTTCTACATTGTTTCTGTGATCATGAACACAAGTGCTCAAGGTCAACCCTCACTTCTTCAATGCATAACTTTCCAATCACTTCTCTTTTTTGAAAACTTTTTTAGGCATGGGAGGCAAGTAATTTTTTTTTGTATTTTCATTATTTAATTTTTTTGTATGTTTCACCCAAAACTAAATAGAAACAAATAAGGAAAAACAAAATCTACTTACTGAAGAAAGCAAACAAGCACACACGAGAATATCAACCCCACGCTATTGCTCCCCAGCAACGGCGCCAGAAAAGAGCTTGATAATCCCCAAGTGCAAGGAATCATCGTAGAAATTTCCAAAGGTGGAAGTGATAAGTATGGAGTGTCGAACCCACAAGGAGCTAAAGGTAAGATCAATATTCTCTCAAGCCCTATCTGCCACTGATACTACTCTACGTACACCGAACGTTTGCTTCCAACTAGCAACCAGAAATAAAACTATGTTGTGGGTATGAAGAGGATAACTTTGTATGATATAGGAGAGCTAAAATATAAAAGTAGGTGCTGTTATCATGAAGTTAGAATATATTATTAAATATTATAAATAGCGAGTGTGGAATAATGGTGGATCGGTGTGCGGAATTGTCCAAGGCAATCGTTAACAAGACCGGTAATCACTATTATAGTTTCATATGAGGGAGAGGCATAAGCTAACATACTTTCTCTACTTGGATCATATGCACTTATGATTGGAACTCTAGCAAGCATCTGCAACTACTAAAGATCATTAAGGTAAAACCCAACCATAGCATTAAAGCATCAAGTCCTCTTTATCCCATACGCAACAACCACCTTACTCGGGTTTGTGTTTCAGTCACTCACGCAACCCACTATAAGCGAATCATAAATGTATTGCAACACCCTACAGCGGGAATCCCTCATGCTTGCGTGACATGGAGGGCACCATAGGACAGCACCAAAGTAAAACATACAACTAATACCAATCTATATCATCAATCAACCCAAAGACAAAGGGTATCTACTCAAAACATCATAGGATGGCAACACATCATTGGATCATAATATGTGGCATAAAGCACCATGTTCAAGTAGGGATTACAACGGGGTGCGGGAGAGTGTACCGCTTAATAGAGATGAGGATGGTGGTGATGATGGTGATGTTGATGAAGACGATTACCGCAGCGATGATTCCCCTCCCGGTGGCACTCCGGTGCCACCAAGAGAGAGGAGGAGAGGTTCTCCCCCTTGTGCTTCCTCCTCCATGGCCCCCCTTGGATGGGGAGAGGTTCCCCCTCTGGTCCTTGGCCTTCATGGCGATGATGGCCCCTCCGAGATCCTCCTCGAGGCCCTCCGGTGATGATGGCCCCCTCTGACAGGGTGCCGGAGAGGGCCTAGATTGGTTTTCGGTGGCTACGGAGGCTTCTGGCGGCGGAACTCCCGATCTAGGTTAATTTTCCGAGGTTTCTGTATTTATAGGAATTTTTGGCGTCGGTCTCACGTCAAGGAGGTGCCCGAGGCGTCCATGAGGCAGGCCCACACGCCTGGGGGGCGCCCCCCACCCTCGTGGACGCCCCGGGACTCTCCTGGCCCAACTCTGTTGCTCCGGGGTCTTCTTTTGGTCCATAAAAAATCATCAAAAATTGGCACATCAATTGGACTCTATTTGATATTCCTTTTCTGTAAAACTCGAAAACAAGGAAAAAACAGAAACTGGCACTGGGCTCTAGGTTAATTGGTTAGTCCCAAAAACCATATAAAAAAGCATATAAATGCATATAAAACATCCAAGGTTGATAATATAATAGCATGAATACTTCATAAATTATAGATACTTCGGAGACGTATCACCCCTCTCCCTCTCCTTCCCCCTTTCCCCCTCCGAAAGAAGGAGGGGCCGACTTGGACTAGGAGTCCTAGTCGGTTTGCCCTCCCCCATGGTGCCCCCTAGGCCGGCCTCCTCCCCTCCTCCTTTATGTACGGGGGCAAGGGGGCACCCCAAAGCACATTAATTGTTCTCTTAGCCGTGTGCGGTGCCCCCCATCCACAGTTTACTCCTCCAGTCATATTGTCATAGTGCTTAGGCGAAGCCCTGCGCGGATCACATCAGCATCACCATCACCACACCATCGTGCTGACGAAACTCTCCCACGATACTTTGCTGGATCAAGAGTTTGAGGGACGTCATCGAGCTGAACATGTGCAGAACTCGGAGGTGCCGTACGTTCGGTGCTTGATTGCTTGGATCGCGAAGACGTTCGACTACATCAGCCGCGTTAAGCTAACGCTTCCGCTTTCGTTCTACAAGGGTACGTGGACACACTCTCACCCTCTTGTTGCTATGCATCTCCTAGATAGATCTTGCGTGATTGTAGGAAATGTTTTTGAAATTGCATGCTACGTTCCCCAACAAGAATAGAGGTAAAAAGGTATCTCTCCCAAATAATGTTGCTCCTATTATTGTCGTGCCTCATGAAAATGAATAAAAAAATTGTGGAAGATGATGCACTTGATGATGATATTGCTTCTTTGTCTTATGGCACAATGTCCGAGAGCAATATTGATGATGATTTTGTTATGCCTATTGCTTGTTGTGATAATTACGATTGGGAATATAATGATACTTCTTATAATCTTGGAATTTTTTTTGGCACCAACTTGGGAAATTATGATGATAGCAATTGTTATACCATTGGTGCTATTCATACTATTAATGATGAGAATGATTATGCTTATGATATGCCAAGCCACAAGCTTGGGGATGTTATGTTTGATGAGAATGACATGTTTGAGAATTTATTTGCTGCAATTAATGTTTGTCCCAAGCTTGAGGTTGCTATGTTTAATGGAGATGATCTTTTTAGTCCCCCTACTTTGAATGATCAAATTTTCTATGATGATTGCATGCCTCCTATCTATGATGAGAACAAAGTTGCTACTTGTGATGATTATTGTGATGATACTTATGTTATAAAAAGCAGTGATGATTATATTTGTATAACTTATCATAGTTATGATTACCCTTTTCCTGAACATTACTCTTTTAATGTGGAAACAATTTATAGTATTCGAGTTTCCTATGATACTCCCACCATTGTGAATGAGAAGAATTTTCTTATGTGGAGAGTAATAAAATTTCTATGCTTGCGGATCATGAAAAGAATGCTTTTTGTGATGGTTATATTGATGAATCTATTCATGATGCCACTGAAAATTATTATGAGAGAGGAACTTATGAATCATGATGCTCTCTTTATGTTTCAATTCTTATCTTTTGTGCGAGCATCATTGAAATCATCATGCGTAGCTAAAAGGCATTAAAGAAAAGCGCTTGTTGGGAGACAACCAACCTTTACCCCTACTGTTTTTGTGTGCCCACATGATTAAGCTACTGTAGTAATCATGTTTTATAGCTTTCGTTTCAATAAAGTGCTAAGTAAGACATTTGGGATGGTCTATGGTGATAATTGATTTGATCTTGCTGAAAAACAGAAACTTTTGCGCCCAGTAAAATAATTTTCATTTCTTACAGAAGTGTGATAAAATTCCGATTCTTCTCGCACAAGATTTACATACAAATTTTCCAGGCTTTCCTAATTTTTCAGAATTTTTGGAGTAGTAGAAGTATGGTTGGAGTACAGATTACTACAGACTATTATGTTTTTGACAGATTTTGTTTTCAATGCATAGTTTGCTTGTTTCCTAGTTTCTATGGTTTATATTGCTCAATATAAATTGTGGAAATAATATGGTACAGTAGGCATTGTGTCATAACAATTATGAATCTTGTCTTTGACAGTAACAAAGTGAATGGTTTGCTCTTTATCATACTAACCTATCTCACAAAGTTTTGTTAAGTTTTGTGTGATTGAAGTTTTCAAGTTTTGGGTGAGACATCGATATGAGGAGAATAAGGAGTGAGAAGACCCTAAGCTTGGGGATGCCCAAGGCACCCCAAGTTAATATTCAAGGAAGATCCAAGCACGTAAGCTTGAGGATGCCCCGGAAGGCATCCCCTCTTTCGTCTCCAGCAATATCGGTAATCTTACTTGGGGCTATATTTTCATTCGTCACATGATATGAGTTTTGCTTGGATCATCATTTTAATTTGTTAGTATTTGGTTTCTGTTATTTATAGTAATGTTTTGAATCTTTTATTTCTATAAAAGTGGCAATGATAGCCTTTACTATGCTTATTTTACAAGTCTACATGTTGCTGTTTGAAACAGAAAGCTTATTGCTGTTGCAAAAATTATCTAGAAAATTCAGAATGTGATAAAATGTTGAAACTTTTTGCACAATAAGCTATTACAAATTTTCTACAGTGTGGTAAAATTTCAGAATTTTTGGAGTTACAGAATTATTAATGTTCTTGCATTCTTTACAGACTGTACTGTTTTGGCAGATTGTTGTTATGGTTGCATTGTTTGCATATGTTCGCTTTTTTAATGATTCTATTTGAGGATAGGACTATTAAATATTCAGAGGCATTTAGTATGCAATGTTAAATCATAATTTTAGTGATTTGATAGAGTAGAGAATGATAAGGTGTTGTTTATTCTATTGTATCTCACGAGTTCTTATTGAGTTTTGTGTGGATGAAGTTTTTAAGAATTAGGGAAACCGTGTTATGAGAAGGATGAAGAAGACACAAGAGCTCAAGCTTGGGATTCCCAAAGCATCCCAAGTTAATATTCCAAGAAGTCTCAAACATCTAAGCTTGGGGATGCCCCGGTAGGCATCCCACTTTTTTTCATCAACAATTATCGGTTAGCCTCGGTTGAGTCTAAGTTTTTGCTTCTTCACATGATGTGTGACATTCTTAGAATTTCATTTTATTTTGTTTTGCTTTCTGTTTTAATAAAATACTCAGATCTGAAACTTTTAAATAAGAGAGAGTCCTCAAATAGCTACCCATTTACACAACTACTCGCTTGATCTTCACTTATATTTTTTGGAGTAGCTTGTCATTTACTCTTGCGCTTCACTTATATCCTATGAGTAAATTGTTGAATGAATTGAATATCATGAAGTTGAAATTATATGTTAATATCATGCCTAGTAGTAGCTTCACATTGGGTTTAGAAAGTGAAATCTTTTGAAGCTTGACAATCACAATATTGGTCATACAAACAATTCATGAATGATTAGTATAAGGAAGAGAGCTTTCACATACAAATATATTATCTTGGACATATTCTATGATTGTGAATACCCATTAATTATTTTCAAACTTGAGCAAATTAGCTGAAGTTGGACAAGGAAGACAACGTAATGAGTTATGTTTAGGTATATTTGCATAGAAGTTATATTGTCATGGATCCTCCAATATGTGGTGTTTGCCTAGGAACTTCTGCTAGCCAAAAATTCGTACTAAGTAGAGATACTACTTGTGCATCCAAAAACCCTCAAACCCAGTTTCTTGCCATGAGTGTCCACCATACCTACCTATGGATTGAATAAGATCCTTCAAGTAAGTTGTCTTTGATGGATAAAGCAATAAAAATTGCTCCTAAATACGTTTGATCTTCTATTGTAAGGGAAAATTGAGCATTGTAGGAACTTGTGATGGCAAAGTAATAAAAGTGACAGACTGCATAATAAAGTTTGCTATCATAAGGGTCAATATAACGTGATATTCCTTTGCATTAAGAGCTTGGGCATCCAAATAAAAAGCGCATGGCAACCTCTGCTTCCCTCTATGAAGGGCCTATCTTTTACTTTTCAGCATTTACTTTTATGCAAAGAGTCAATAGTATGAATTCTCATTTAAACCTCAGTTATTCTCTAGTTGGGAAGCATCATGTGGTGGGTAAAGATCTAGGCACATATGACCAGTCAAATATATTTGATCATGATTTATTATCGTTGACAATTATCTCTATGATAAATGAGTTGGGAGGCGAAACATTAAGCCCCTATATTTCTCTATGTTCGATGGATGCCATTTGTTCTAAGAATATGCTTTGAGTAGTAGCAATCATGGAACACTATATGATGATTGAGTATGTGGAGCTCTTACTTAGACTCTGTTGAATAAGTTGAATCGCAATTGTTTGGTGACTAAGAATATAGGTTATTGAGTTTCAAGAGAATTCATTGTTTGAACCTTAACATGTGAATTGGTTGCTACTTTACCATGATGAGTTTTATGAGAAAGAATTGCTGTTATGATGCGATGAAAAGTGATTGAAATTATCATTGATCAAACTTATGCACTTTGCTAGCATTCACACTTCATAAATTATTTCTTCTATCATTTACCTACTCGAGGACGAGTAGGAATTAAGCTTGGGGATGCTGATACGTCTCCAACGTATCTATAATTTATGAAGTATTCATTCCATGTTTACAATAATTTTATATGGTTTTGGTATGGTTTGCATGGAACTAACCCGGATTGACGCTGTTTTCAGCAGAACTACCGTGGTGTTGTTTTTGTGCAGAAATGAAAGTTCTCCAAATGAGCTAAAACTTTTTAACAATTTTTTTGGAAGAAAAGAGACCCTCGAAGCTTCATGGAAGGACCAGAAGGTGAAGGAGTAGGGCAAAAGACACCGGGGCGCGCCAGGGGGCCCATGCGCGCCCCGGTGGGTTGTGCTCACCTCGAGGCCCATCTTCGCGTGAAACCGACGCCAAAAAATCCTATAAATAGAGAAACCATCAGAAATAACCCTAGATCGGAAGTTCCGCTGTTGCAAGCCTCTGTAGCCATGAAAAACCACTCGGGAGCCTGTTTTGGCACCCTGTCGGAGGGGGAAATCATCACCGGTGGCCATCTTTATCATCCCAGTGGCCACCATGATGAGGAGGGAGTAGTCCACCCTCGGGGCTGAGGATTTGTACCAGTAGCTATGTGTTTAATCTCTCTCTCATGTTCTTGAGATGGCACGATCTTGATGTATCGCGGGCTTTGTTAATATAGTTGGATCATATGGTGTTTGCACCACTTTCTTCTTTGTTGTGATTTTGAGCCTGCCTTTGCTAACTTGCTTTGCTTCTCCCTGATCTGTGTCTAATCTTGTCGTCCCTGGTTTAGTTTCATCTTCAGAGGGGAAAGTTGCTGCAACTGCTTCCTCATCCATTTACCGCTGCGCCACTAGTGCTGCACTAACCACTTGGTTTGTTGCCGCTAAATATAGCAGCAATGACTCTTGTGGTTTTAGGAGCGACTAAGGTGGGAGCGGAGAGAAGGTAAGCTTTCAGGTCTTGCAGTGCTGCTTCTGGGGTCCACCTTACCGAGCCCACCTTCTTCAAGATTTTGAAGAAGGGAAAGGCATGTTTAGCAGACTTGGAGATGAACCTACTCAGTGCAGCAACACATCCAGTCAGACGTCTCACATCCTTAACAACCTTGGGTGCTTGTATATGCTCGATTGCTCTGATTTTGTTGGGGTTGGCTTCTATCCCTCGGTGAGACACAAAGAAACCAAGCAACTTGCTGGACAGAACACAAAACACACATTTTTTAGGGTTCAACTTCAAATTGATCTTGTGCAAGTTTGCAAAGGTCTCTTCCAAATCTTGAATGAGTGTTGATCTGTCCTTGGTCTTGACCACAATATCATCCATGTAAGCTTCTACATTCCTGTGTAGTTAATGTTTAAAACCAACCCCAACACTCTTTAACCTGAAAGGCATGCGTGCAAAGCAGTACATGCCACATGGAGTTATGAATGCGGTTTTATCTTCATCTTCCTTGGACATGAATATCTGATGGTATCCGGAGTATGCATCCAAAAAGGAAAGCAGATCGCACCCGAAAGTGGATTCTACAATCTGATCGATGCGCGGCAGGGGGGAAAGGGTCCTTCTGGCATGCCTTGTTCAAGTCTGTGAAGTCAATGTATAGCCTCAATTTCCCATTTGCCATGCGCACCACCACTGGGTTTTCTAACCATGTTGGATGCAACACTCCTGTGACCAAACCAACCTCAAGTTTCTGGATTTCCTCGGCAATAAACTGTTGCTGCTCCAAAGCTTGCTTTCTGACCTTTTGCTTGACGGGCCGAGCATGAGGACATACAACAAGGTGGTGCTCGATTACCTCCCTGGGAACACTGGGGATGTCAGATGGTTGCCAGCCAAACACATCGACATTCGCCCGCAAGAAGGCAACAAGCGCGCTTTCCTATTTGTCATCAAGGGTGGCGCTGATGGTGAACATACCATCAGCGCCATCTTGTCTTGCCGGAACCTTCTCTACAATAGGTGAAGCAACATTGGATCTCTTGCTAGTGGAACTCTCCAGCATGACATCAACAGGCACAACGCACTCCGAAGGGGCACGCTTCCCGGAGTCCTTGTCGGCATCTCTGCTAGCTTTCTTCCCTCTCTTTGTTACCTTGGTGGGGGTTGTGGCTTCTGCAGCCTCAAGTGCTACCGCATCCCAGTACATTTTGTCCACACATATGATCGCATCTTACTTGTCTGATGGGATGGGAATGACGCCCAATGGTCCTGGCATCTTCAAAGTGTTGTAGGCATAGTGGGATGCTGCCATGAACTTCGCCAGAGCTGGACAACCAAGAATCCCATTGTACATCAAAGGGAGTTCAACAACGTCAAACACAACCCTCTCACTTCAGTAGTTCAACTCTCCGCCAAATATTACCGGCAGTGTAATCTTTCCTTTAGGACCAGCTCCTGCCGGGGTTGATTCCTTGGAATGTGCCAGTAACCTTGAGCTCATCGTCGGGGATCTGTAGCTTACTGACCACCTTAGGGGAGATCAAATTCAGCCTAGCCTCGCTGTCAACTAACATCTTTGTAACTTTGAGGTTGCGCATCATTGGAGAAACCAAGAATGACAAACACCCTACCGTAGTAGTGCGGTCGGGGTGATCCTCTTCATCAAAGATGATAGGCATGCGAGACCATTTGAGTGGCTTCCGGGAGTCTGCAGCTGGCTCCATGGCGTTGACCTCGCGTGCCCACTAGTTGAGCTGGTGGAGAGAGGAGTGCAAAGATGCACCTCCGTCAACGCACATGGTTTAAGTCGCTTTCTGGAATTCTTGTTCGCTGGTTTCTTCTTCATCCCCTTCATCACTCACATCATCTTCTTCTTTCTTCTCATGCCCCCTAGCAGGTTTCTCCTTCGACCACAGGGCCTTGCCACAGCGGCCTCCTCTACCGCCATGGCCCTTCCCGCCAGCACCCTCTTGGCTTCTCTCCTTGTCACGCTTCTCGTACTTAGCTTTCTGCTTTTTGACAAGTTGCTCAACTTGATGACACTCTTGGAGATTGTGGCCCTTGGTGTGGTGGATCTTGCAGTATGGCCCATCAGACTGCCCGGCTTTCTCTACTATTGCGGCTTCCTGGCAATTAGCGCACGCGGCAGCTCCCTTGCCAGGGGCCTCAATCTTGGCTTTCTTGCCGGTACCAGGATCGCCGGAGCTCCCAACAGCCAACACTGCCTTCTCCTTGAGCTTCCTATTGCACCTCCGACCCTTCCCCTTAGGGTTGGTGGCACCATCATCGTCTTCCAAATCAACATTGACGCCGTCCTCCTCCCCATGGAGTCGCCTTCCTTCCTCAGCTCGAGCACATTTATCCGCCAAGGTGTACAACTCATTGACAGTCTTGGGCAGCCATACATTCATTTTGGATCATATCCTTTTGTTGCACATGTTCGAATGGAACACGACAATCACAACTACTGGATGTATCTTTAGGATGTTTCGGTGCACCTGACTGAACCTCTGCATATACTTCCGCAAGCTCACCCCTTCCTTCTTTGGGAGGACTTGCAAATCACTAGGCCATCTAGGTTCTTGATGGCCACCCGTAAAGGCGCCAACGTATTCATTGCACAAGTCAACCCACGACGAAATGGAGTTCTCTGGCAGGTGCATCAGCCATGACCTCACATTTGGCTTGAGTGCCAAAAGGAAGTAGTTGGCGAACACCTTCTCATCTCTGTCTCCGGCGGCTTGAACAACAATTGTATAAATGCTCAAAAACTCTCCGGGTTCAACTTTCCATCATATTTTTTGGTAACTCAGGATTGAAGACGCTGGCAGATGGCCAGCGCACCTGCCACAGCTCATGAGTGAAAGCAGGGCACTAATACGTCTCCAACGTATCCACAATATATGAAGTATTCATGCGAATATATTATCATTCTGGGATGTTTTACAGTCATTTTATAGCAACTTTATATCATTTTTTGGGACTAACCTATTGAGCCAGTGCCTACTGCCAGTTGCTGTTTTTTACTTGTTTTTTACATCATAGAAAATCAATATCAAACAGAGTCCAAACACCGTCAAACTTTTTGTGGATTTTTTTATGGCAAAAGACTCCCGATGGCCAAAGCAGCACTTGGGGGGTGTCCCAAGGGGGGCACAACCCACCAGGGCATGCCAGGGCCCCCTAGCGCGCCCAGATGGGTTGTGCCAACCTTGGTGGCCTCCCATACCCCTTCTTTGCACTATAAATTCCCAAATATACCGAAACCCCTCGGGGTTAACCTAGATCAGAAGTTCCACCGCTGCAGGGCTTCGTAGCCACCGAAAACCAATCTAGACCCGTTCCGGCACCCTGCCGGAGGGGGAATCATCTCCGGTGGCCATCTTCATCATCCCGACAGCCACCACGCCGAGGAGGGAGTATTCCAACCTCGGGGCTAAGGGTTTGTACCAGTAGCTATGTGTTTAATCTCTCTCTCTCTCTCGGTGATCTATATCAGGGGCTTTGTGTAGCGATCCGACCTCAAACGGTCAAATCTCTGTGTATAAGTGTCATCCCTGGATCGGTAATGCTGACACACACAATACTTCGAAGGATTTATAACAGAGTGCAATCACACACTTATTACACCGAATGTCCCAAAAGAGAACTTATTACAACAATATGGCTTAAGACCATCTAAATAAAATAACAGCGGAAGGCTTCGAAGATAAAGTGAGTCCATCAACTCCAACGGCATAGCTGAGTGCACGACAACGACCTATCGCACCTAACTCTTCATCTGAAACGTCTGCAACATAATATGTTGCAGCCCGAAAATGGGTCAGCACATGGAATATGCTGGTAATATAACACAGTAGAGCAATGAACATGTAAATGCTATCACTACATGCATATATGGCTGGTGGAGGATCTAAGGTTATAATGTTTTTGTGAAAAGCCAAATGTTCCCTAGTATGAAGGAATATATTTTATTTCACTATCATGGTAGTTGATAAACATTGAGAATGGTACCCCCATCTCAGTCCCAATTAAAAAGTAATTAATAACCCAACAAATTAATTTAGAGTGATGAGATCAACATGATAATCCAAGAACCAGATAGTCAAGATGTCCATAACCGGGGACACAACTAACCATGATTAGTTTATACACTCTGCAGAGGTTTGCACACTTTTCCCCACAAGACTCAATCTCCTCCATTGGAATTCTCACACTACATGGTGTTTGAGAAACAGATGACCGAGACACAGTCTTTCAGAAACATTAACTCTTTACTCTGGGTAGACAGTACCAACCTACATCCCCTACATCTGCTAGCCTACCACTGAAAGAGGTCATGCAACATACTCGACTATGCTAGATCCCATAATAGTTTGTGGCTGCACATGGAAGTTCCTAGCATAAAAAAAATCTTATGATCCCTTTGAGCCTGGGTGCCGAACCAAAGGACAACACTGGTATATCCCCAGGTGCCCGCAACAAATCCACCCAGATGTGTATTTAAGTAGCCACCTTAAATTAACCATTGATTAACAATCTCACATATTTCATGGATCACTCAAACCAAATCACGTCTACGGGCATAGCATGGCAACCTAAGCATAACGTAGATGTAAATCCCAAGGTTTGATAATAAAAGGGCAATAGGTTCTACCTCATCATCTACTTCCCAATACCCACATGTTAATCACATCCTAATCATGCAGTGTTTGAGGATTGAAACTAATGCGTAAAAACTGGGTGATAACGGGGTATGATCAATGTGTTACTTGCCTTGCTGACGATCTGCAAAACCTACAGACTCATAGTAGCACGCTTCGCACTCGGGAACTCTATCGCAAACAAACAATAGCATACATAAGCACTCAAGCATAGATACAAGGGTAAAAATCAAATAAGAAGTGCCAAATCTGAAAATCCTACAGAAAAGCTTCGATTTGTAAAAAGAATCAATCGAATCGGAGCTATGGAACTGAAACTACGGTCAAAAGAACTTCGAATACAAATCAGCTTGAAACCAAATTTTAATATTGTCAAAACCATGTTCAAGTTGATTAACCAGAAAGAGGGGCTCGAGACGAAGATTTTGGCGTTGGTTTCACTGGATTTGGACGAACGGTTGAAAAGTTGCGAGGGTTTGAAGATTAGGGGCTAATCTGCGATAAAAATAATTGCGGATAGCTCCCTGGCGAAAAATAAAACAGAAAAAGAAAAATCTATCGGACGAACGTCCGCTAACAGAGACAAACGGACGAATTCATTCGTTAAAACGAGCTAACGAAAGAACGTTTGTAAGTTGGAACTAATCGAAGAAAACCGAACCGATCTAATAAAAAAACCAAAATGGATCTAGGTTTTTTTTAAAAAACAGACAGTTTATACCTAAACCGAAAGGCAAACCGGCGGCAACGGCAGCCTCCGGTGGCGGCGCGTGGTGCGGCGGCGGCGCAGATCCGGTGTCGACGGCGCAGATCGCGAGGCGCGGCGCGGCTAGGGTTTCGGGCGACGCGGGCGAGCTGGCGGCTGGGCTGGGGCGGCGGCCTCGGGCGCTTATAAAGAGGCCTAGGCGGGATGTGTCCGGCTCGGGCACGGCCCAAGGTCGGTTCGTGCATTTTTTAAAAATGGACGGAGTAAATAAATAAAAAGAAATATCATACAGAGTCCAAAAATTCTGAAATAAATTTTCACGGTCCTCTAATAAAATTAGGACAAAGTGAACAATTTTCCCGGACCTAATGCAATTTTCAAAAATGCAGTTTTTTCCTAATTTAATTAAAATAACTCAGAATAAAAATCCAAATAAAACTGAATAAAATATTTATTTGATTTTAACATCTTTCCTCCAATATTTCTTTTATTTTTGGAGAAGTCATATTATCTCCTCTCTTTTATTTTTATATTCGAAATATTTTCAGAGAGAAAAATTATTAAAACCAAAATGATCCCCTTTTCAATATTTGAGAAAAATCCAAATATGAAAATAAAAGAAATCTCCAACTCTCTCCATGGGTCCTTGAGTTGCTTAGAATTTCTAGGATCAAAACCCAAATTGCAAATAAAATATGATATGCATATGATGACCTATGTATAACATTCCAAATTAAAAATTTGGGATGTTACAAACCTACCCCCCTTAAGATGAATCTCGCCCTCGAGATTCGGGTTGGTTAGAAAATAGGTGTGCGTGGTCTTTCCGCAGGTCTTCCTCTCGTTCCCAGGTGGCTTCATCCTCGGTATGGTGGCTCCACTGAACTTTGCAAAACTTAATAACCTTGCTGCGTGTGACTCGGCTGGCAAACTCGAGAATCTTGATAGGTTTCTCCTCATAGGTCAGATTGCTTCCAGGGGAACCGTATATCTCAGAGGGATATCGGCCATCTCAGCATGGCACTTCTTCAACTGGGAAACGTGAAACACATCATGAACTCCTGACAGTCCTTTGGGTAACTCCAACTTGTAGGCAACTTCACCCATATGTTCCAAAAATCGGTATGGCCCTACTAATCTCGAGGCTAACTTTCCCATAACACCAAAATGTTTAACTCCTCACAAAGGTGACACTCGATGATATGCTCTATCTTCAATTTCGTAGACTACCTCCTTGCGTTTTGAGTCTGCATAACTCTTCTGTCTGGACTGAGCTACCTTCAGTCTGTCTCAAATCAACTTAACCTTCTCTTCGGACTCTTTGATCAAACCTGGTCCAAACAACTGACAGTCTCCTATTCATCCCACATTAACGGTGTCCCGCACCTTCTTCCATACAAAGCTTCGAAAGGTGCCATCTTCAAACTGGCTTGGTAGCTATTGTTGTATGATAACTCCGCATAGGGCAAATTATAATCCCAGCTAGATCCATAATCTAGCGCACAGGCCCTCAACATGTCCTCCAAAATCTGATTGACTCTCTCGGTCTGTCCATCTGTCTGCGGATGAAAGGCTGTACTGAACTCTAGCCTGGTACCCAAGGTCTAGTGCAGCTGATTCCAAAACTTCAAAGTAAACTGGGTCCCACTATCTGATACGATGGTCCTCGGAACTCCGTGCAGACACACGATCCTGGTCATATATATCTTGACCAACTTCGCACCCATATAGGTAGTTTTCACTAGAATAAAGTGAGACACTTTGGTTAAACGATCCACTATTACCCAGATAGAATCATATCCTGATCGGGTCCTGGGTAATCCGGTGATGAAATCCATGCCAAGCTTATCCCACTTCCATTCCGGTATCGACATAGGCTGCAGTAATCCTGCTGGCTTCAGATGTTCTGCCTTTACTCTCTGACATACATCACATACGGCTACATACTCGGCAATATCTTTCTTCATACCAGTCCACCAGAAACGCTCCTTTAAATCCAAATACATCTTGGTGTTTCCGGGGTGTATCGAGTATGGCGAGTCATGAGCTTCCTAGAGTATTAACTTCCCGATCTATGCATTATTGGATACATAAACACGGTCCTCAAACCATAAGGTGTCATGCTCATCCTCACGAAAACCCTTGGCTTTTCATTTGCTCATTTTCTCCTTTATCTCAGCAATTTCCTTATCATCCTTCTGAGCTTCTCGAATCTTTCCCAATAATGTTGACTGAACTTCCATTGCCGCGACAAAACCTTTGGGGACTATCTCCAAATGTAGCCCCCTGAGATCTTCGGCTAACTCCTTTGGTAATCCCCCGCTTACGAGGATATTGGCATAACTCTTCCGGCTCAAAGCGTCTGCTACGACATTGGCCTTGCATGGATGATACTGCAACTTCATGTCATAATCCTTTATAAGCTCCAACCATCTCCTTTGCCTGAGATTCAGCTCCTTCTGTGTGAAAATGTACTTCAAACTCTTGTGATCCGTGTACACATCACATTGATTTCCAATAAGAAAGTGTCTCTAGGTCTTGAGTGCATGCACTATGGCTGCTAACTCCAAATCATGCGTGGCATAATTCAACTCATGCGGTCGAAGCTGACATGAGGCATATGAAACAACTCTTCCGTCTTGCATGAGTACACCTCCAAGTCCTAAGTGAGAATTGTCGCAATACACTTGGGAATCCTTGCGTATATCCGGTAGAATCAGGACCGGGGCTGTAACCAAACATTTCTTCAGCTCCTGAAAACTTGCCTCACATTCATCTGTCCACTTAAACTCCGTCAACAACTCCGTCATGGGCTTCACAATCTTAGAAAAATTCTCATTGAATCTTCGATAATATCCCACGAGTCCAAGAAAACTGCGGATCTCTCCAACTGAGGTGGGTGCCAACCACACAGTGACGGACTGAACCTTGGTAGGATCCACTGCTATACCTTCTCCTGATATAACATGGCCAAGAAATCCAACTTCCTTTAACCAAAACTCACACTTGCTGAACTTGGCATACAACTGATGTTCCCTGAGCTTCTCGAGAACTAAACGCAAATGCTCCTTGTGCTCCTCTTCATTCTTCGAGTATACCAAGATATCGTCAATGAACACCACAACAAAATTATCCAAGAATTCCATGAACACCTTATTCATCATACTCATGAAATAGGCAGGGGCGTTAGTCAATCCAAATGACATAACAGTGTACTCATATAGCCCGTACCTTGTGTGAAAGCTGTCTTGGGTATATCCTTTTCTCGGATCTTCAACTGGTGGTATCTTGATCGTAGATCGATGTTGGAGAATACTTTAGCTCCTTGCAATTGGTCAAACAAATCATTGATCATCGGCAGTGTGTACTTGTTCTTGATCATCACTTTTTCCAATGCATGATAATCAACGACCATTCTCAAAGATCCATCCTTCTTCTCAAGCAAAAGCATTGGTGCTCCCCGCGGTGATGAACTTTGTCGAATGTAACCTTTCTCCAATAGCTCCTTAATCTACTTCTTAATCTCCTCCAGATCATTTGCGGGCATCCGGTATGGTCTCTTCGATGTTGGTCCGGTGCCTGGCAACAGCTCTATCAAAAACTCAATGTCTCGATCCGGTGGCATGCGTGGTAATTCCTCTGGAAATACATCCGGGTTATCCTTCACTACAGGCACTTCCTCCTGAACAACTTCTGAGAGGGAATTTACTAGGGTTCTCGTTGGCGCATGCCTGGATACATACTTAATCCTTTTTCCCTCCGGGGTGGTGAGCAGAATTGACCTACTAGCACAGTCAATGTTTCCTCCATACTTTGACAGCCAATCCATGCCTAGTATCACATCCAATCCTTGTGACTCCAGAATTATTAGGTCTGAGGGGAAAACGTGGCTACCAATGGATAAGGGTAACCGATCGCACCATCGGCTGGCCATATACTCTGCACCTCGTGAGCTTACTAACATGGGTGTCCTAAGGGCTAAGGTGGGTAGCTTAAACTCGTCCACAAATCCCCTTGATATGTATGAATGCGATGCACCAGTATCAAAAAGAACGAGAGCAGTAAATGACTTAACCAAAAACTTACGGATAACTGCGTCTGGCTGCTCTTCAACCTCCTCCACGTTAATGTGGTTCACTTGTCCCTTGTTGAAAGGGCTGGGCTTCTTCCCAGAGCTTCCATTGCCATTACCATTCTTTGCTTCAGGGCACTCATTGGCATAGTGTCCAGTCTTCCCGCACTTGAAACAAGTAAAGTGACTTTGGTCCTTCTTGACAGGTGTGGCTGGGTTAGAGCGGTTCTGGTTGCTGCCGACTCCATTCCTATTTCCATTCTTGGGGCACTGTGGTTATGCGAACTTACTCCATTGTGCGTATGTCCTCCGTGGTTATGGGTATATCCTCCCGAGTTCGGGGTAAAACGAGGCTTCTGCTGAGCTCCTGAATTGTACTTCCCTTGTCCATACTTCCTCTTGCGGCTCTCTATCTGTTGCTGCTTCCCTTCAATCATAAGGGCCTTGTCCACCAACTCTTGGTAGTTGTTAAATGTTGCCACCATTAACTGCATACTCATCTCATCATTTAGCCCTTTGCTACGTCTTGAGCTTGCGTTGGTTTTCACCGAAGAGGAAGGGATGATGCAGCAGAGTAGCGTAAGTATTTCCCTTAGTTTTGAGAACCAAGGTATCAATCCAGTAGGAGGCCACGATCAAGTCCCTCGTACCTGCACAAAATGATAGCTACTCGCAACCAACATGATTAGGGGTTGTCAATCCCTTCACGGTCACTTACGAGAGTGAGATCTGATAGATATAATATTTTTGGTATTTTTGGTATAAATATGCAAAGTAAAAAGTAAAAGCAAAGTAAAAAAGCAAAGCAAGATTAAAGTGGTGGAGATTAATATGATGAGAATAGACCCGGGGGCCATAGGTTTCACTAGTGGCTTCTCTTAAGAGCATAAGTATTCTATGGTGGGTGAACAAATTACTGTTGAGCAATTGACAGAATTGAGCATAGTTATGAGAATATCTAGGCATGATCATGTATATAGGCATCACGTCCATGACAAGTAGACCGAAACGATTCTGCATCTACTACTATTACTCCACTCATCGACCGCTATCCAGCATTCATCTAGAGTATTAAGTTAAAAACAGAGTAACACCTTCAGCAAGATGACATGATGTAGAGAGATAAATTCATGCAATATGAAATAAACCCCATCTTGTTATCCTCGATGGCAATGATGCAATACGTGCCTTGCTGCCCCTTCTGTCACTGGGAAGGGACACCGCAAGATCGAACCCAAAGCTAAGCACTTCTCCCATGGCAAGAACTACCAATCTAGTTGGCCAAACCAAATGGATAATTCGAAGAGACTTGCAAAGATAACCAATCATACATAAAAGAATTCAGAGAAGATTCAAATATTATTCATAGATAGACTTGATCATAAACCAACAATCATCGGTCTCAACAAACACACCGCAAAAAGAAGCTTACATCGAATAGATCTCCACAAGAGAGGGGGAGAACTTTGTATTGAGATTCAAAGAGAGAGAAGAAGCCATCTAGCTACTAACTATGGACCCGAAGGTCTGAGGTAAACTACTCACACTTCATCGGAGAGGCTATGATGATGTACAAGCCCTCCGTGATGACGGCCCTCTCCGGCGGAGCTCCGGAACAGGCCCCAAGATGGGATCTCATGGATACAGAAAGTTGTGGCGGTGGAATTAGGTTTTTGGCTCCTGTTCTGATCGTTTGGGGGTACGTATGTATATATAGGAGGAAGAAGTACGTCGGTGGAGCACCGAGGCGCCCACGAGGCAGGGGGCGCGCCCTAGGGAGGGGGGCGCCCCTCACCCTCGTGACCTCCTCTTTGACTCCTTGGAGTAGGGTCCAAGTCTCCTGGATCACGTTCGGTGAGAAAATCACGTTCCCGAAGGTTTTATTCCGTTTGGACTCCGTTTGATATTCTGTTTCTCCGAAACACTGAAATAGGCAAAAAACAGCAATTCCAGGCTAGGCCTCCGGTTAATAGGTTAGTCCCAAGAATAATATAAAAGTGGAAAATAAAGCCCAATATAGTCCAAAACAGTAGATAATATAGCATGGAGCAATCAAAAATTATAGATACGTTGGAGACGTATCACCCTTCCATAAACTTCTCCTGCTTCACGGCATCTGTGGCCACATCATCTAGGGCAAAATGGGCTAACTTACTAAACTCATCCACGTACTGCCCCACAGTACGTTTTCCTTGGCGTAAGTTGCGAAACTCATGCTTCTTCATGTTCATAGCTCTAGTTGAGACGTGAGCAGTGCGAAATGCTTGCTGAAACTGCTCCCAAGTGACATTGGCTATGGGGAAGGTGGCTGTGTACTTCTCCCACCATGAGGCTGTGGGTCCATCCAATTGATGTGTGGCAAAATGCACCTTCTCAGCATCTGTGCAACCTACGGTGGTCAACTCCCTTCCAATCCTGCATAGCCAGTCATCAGCAACTATCGGCTCAGTGCTACTGGAAAACACCGGCGGCTGCAACCTCAGAAAACAAGCTAAGTTGTCAACTAGAGGTGGTGGTGGTGGATTGTTGTTGTTGTTGTTGTTGTTGCCTTGGTTCTGGACTAGTAGTTGCATCAAGGAATTCTGCTGTTGGATCAACTGAGTGAGCTCCGGTGGGAAGGCAAATCCATGGTCACGTCTCAAAGGCATCTGATGGGTTTAGAGGGATGAGATTAGAATAGAATGAGGTCTAGTGAGAAAGCACGACCCATATGCACATGAGATAAACACATTCATATCACACCAATCAATTCAAACAAGGGCATACAATCGATCTAACTATCGTTACAGTGCTCGGACTATTACTATATACATGGGGGGAAATACTATTGATAATATGGTGGTCTACTAGAAATTTTGATCGGTGGAAGACTCCATGATATCCGCTCTAGCTTCGTCTTCATAGTCATCATCACTACTGTCGGGGTCGGAGTCGGTGTCGTCGATGATGATGTAGTCCTCGGGATGGTCGTCATCTCCTCCTGGCGCGGGGTCTCCCATGAATACTCCTAGCTTCCTTGTTAGGTTGCCATTCTTCTCCACTAGTGTTGCAATTTCCTCCTCATATCCGTCGCGTGTAGACTTGAGTTCCTCTTCTAGCTCCCGGTTCCTGGTCATCACCTTCTTCGGGTCTATCATGCTTGCGCACATTTGGTTCTCCTGGCGACGAATGTGTTGTTTAACTCCTGGATGAAGGCTGCAATGGACATGTCCCTCCTGGTGCTGATCATCTCCCATTGCTCATCTTGGCGCCCACATATCTGTTAGATGGTGTCCTTAAGATCCTTGTGATAAACTTCACCGATGCGCCCCATGGCGATGTGGGCAGCCATGCTCTTTCCTAGACTCCAGGTTGGTGCATCAAAGGAAAATTATATGGGCTCACTAACTGGCATGAATGTCCTTCCTGGAACTTGAACTCGAATCATCCAACACTCTTCATTTGGTAAAGTGGCGGTGTAGGTCCCGGTGAAACTTGGTATTCCGATGTTCAGGTACCTAGTGACTTCCTTCAAGTGTCGCCCAAAAGGTGTGTCTTCATCCGGTTGTGCAAACTTGTTCCTTGAGTCCGCCATCCTATAGTGTGGAAAATGGAAAGGAGTCAGAAATGAGTAGAGAAGAGTGACCTATGGCTCATCTTAGTGGTCGTTCCTTACAATCAACATGTGCTCTAATACCATCTTGTAGAGATCCGACCTCAAATGGTCAAATCTCTGTGTATAAGTGTCATCCCTGGATCGGTAATGCTGACACACACAGTACTTCGAAGGATTTATAACAGAGTGCAATCACACACTTATTACATCGAATGTCTCAAAAGAGAACTTATTACAATAATATGGCTTAAGGCCATCTAAATAAGATAACAGCGGAAGGCTTGGAAGATAAAGTGAGTCCATCAAGTCCAACAGCATAGCTGAGTGCACGACAACGACCTATCGCACCTTACTCTTCGTCTGAAACGTCTGCAACATAATATGTTGCATCTCAAAAATGGGTCAGCACATGGAATATGCGGGCAATATAACACACTAGAGCAATGAACAGGTAAATGCTATCACTACATGCATATATGGCTGGCGGAGGCTCACTACAAAAAAAAAGACACATCCGTGACATTTTGGGCGGAACGATTTTTTGTCATACTTATGACACTTCTATGACGATAATTGTGACAAAACCTGGTATCATCATAGATGTGGTGGGCTCCTACTTCTATGACAAAAAATCATGACATAAAATGGGCTTTTCGTCCTGGGCAGGCCATAGATGCAGCCGCATGACATTGTTTGGGCCGTCCATGACGGACAAAACTGTGGTAGAAGCGAGGGCGATGAAACTATCGGGGTGTTCCCGGTTATGGTGGGTGATCAGGGCCAAGCGATGCACGGAGGTTTGCACGTTTCTCTCGTACACGCACGCGCGTGGGTGCGAGGCATTGGGCTCTAACTGAATCCGAGCGAGGCGTTCGCTTACTGAACCCGAGCGATTGCACTGCAGGCTATGCGTTACTGAACCCGAGCGATCGATCGATGCATGGCTGTTAGCTGAACCCGATCGAGCAATTCCTTCACTATTGCTGCTAAATGAAGCCGATCGATGCTGCCTCTGGATGAACAGTGAGCGTTGCTGGGGGGTTGGATGAACAGTTCCCGGTGGCGGTGGATGAACAGGACCCCGTGGTGTTGGCTCTGGATGAACATGACCCCGATCGACCGAGCTGGTTGGGGCTGGATGAACAGGACCCCATGGAGGGATGATGAACAGGACGACCCCGTGGAGGGCTGGATGAACAATAGATGGTGGAGGGCTTGATGAACAGTAGCCCGTGGAGGGGTGGTTGAATAGGAGCCCGTGGAGTGGGCTAGTTGAATAGTAGCCGGTGGAGGCTGGATGAACAGTTGCCCGTGGATGAACAGTCGCAGGTGGAGGCTGGAGGAGGTCGACGGTGGATGAACAGTAGCCCGTGGAGCCTGGAGGGGGTCGACGGTGGAGATGAACAGTATCCCGTGGAGTCCCATTTTGTGGTACACCACACCCCTCCCGATGAACATGACCCCTATTTCGACCGTAGCGCTCCAACACAAGTCTGTTTCCTCTGTTTTGCGGTACGCCACACCCCTCCCGATGAACATGACCCCCGTTTCGAGCATAGGAGGTCCGTTTCCTCCATTTTGCGGTACACCAGACACCTCCCGATGAACAGGATCCCGTTTCTGTAGCGACCCGACCTCAAACGGTCAAGTCTCTGTGCTTCAGTGTCATCCCTGGATAGGTAATGCTGACACACATAGTACTTCGAAGGATTTATAACAGAGTAGCAATCACACACTTATTACATCGAATGTCTCAAAAGAGAACTTATTACAATAAGCATGTCTTAAGGCCATCTAATTAAGATAACAGCGGAAGGCTTGGAAGATAAAGTGAGTCCATCAACTCCAATGACATAGCTGAGTGCATGACAAACGACCTACGGCAACTTACTCATCGTCTGAAAAGTCTGCAACATGATACATTGCAGCCCGAAAATGGACCAGCACATGGAATATGCTGGCAAAGTAACACAAGAGAGCAATGAACAGATAAATGCTATCACTATATGCATATTTGGCTGGTGGAGGCTCTATGGTTATATTGTTTTTGCGAAAAGACAATGTTTCCATACAAAAAAGGAATATATTTTATTTGAACTATCATGGTAGTTGAAACATCATTGAGAAGGTTCCTGCAACTAAATCCCAATTAAAGTAGTCATTAACATCCCAACAAATTTATTTAGAGTGATGAGATCAAATCCATAATTCAAGTACCAGATACTCAAGATGTCCATAACCGGGGACACGGCTAACCATGATTAGTTTATACACTCTGCAGAGGTTTGCGCACTTTTCCCCACAAGACTCGATCTCCTCCATTGGATTTCTCGCACTAAAGGGTGTTTGAGAAACGGATGACCGAGACACCGTCTTTCAGAAGCATTAACTCTTTACTCTGGGTGGACCGTTACACCTACTTTCCCCTACATCTACTAGCCCACCACTGAAAGAGGTCACACAACATACTCAACTATTCCAGAGCCCATAGTGGCTTGTGGCTGCACATGGAAGTTTCTAGAATGAATAATCTTATGATCCCTTTGAGCCTGGGTGGCGGACCGTAGGATGATCACACGGGTACTCCGAGATATCCTTGGACAACACTGGATTCTCCAGGTGCCCACAAGCAATCCACCCAGATGTGTATTAATGTTGCCACCTTAAGTTAAACCATTAATTAACAACTCACATCTATCATGGATACACTCAAACCCAAACCATGTCTATGAGCATAGCATAGCAATATAAGCATAACGTAGAAGTAACTCCCAGGGTTTTGATAATAAAAACAGGTAATAGGTTCTACCTCATCATCTACTTCCCAGACCCACATGTTAAGAGATCCTACTCATGCAATGTGTGAGTGTTGAAACTAATGCATAAAAACTGGGTGATAAAGGGGTATGATCAAAGTGTTACTTGCCTTGCTGATGATCCGCAAAACCTAGAGACTCGTAACAGCACGCTTCACACTCTGGGTGTTCTATCGGAAACAAACAATAACACACATAAGAAATAAAGCAAAGATGCACGGCAAAACTCAAATAAGAAGATCTAACCAGAAAGTTCAACTGAAGAACTCCGGTTTGCAAAAAGAATCAAACTAAACGGAGCAACTAAAGATCCGATTACTAAGCTGGTCTAAAGTCAAATTTTATAGTACCAAAATCTTGTTCAAGTTGGTTAAACGGAAAGAGATCCTTGAGACAAAGATCTAGGTGCTTGTTTCACCTGATTCGGATAAACGAGCGAAATATATACTAGACCGAAGATTAGGACAGAAATCGCGACCGAAAATAATCATGGAAAAACCTGGAAAAAGAAAACTGACAAATAGGCTAATGAACGAACGTTCGCTGTCTGTGACTAACAGATGAACAACGTTCGTTAAAACAAATGTACGGATGAATGTATGTGATTTAACTAAACCGAGAAAAACCGAAAAGAAACCGATCTAAAAAAACAAACTAGGGTTTTGAAAAAAACTGAACGGTTTTCTAAAACCGTTGGCAACGTCTACCTCAGCAAGGTCGGCGGCGTGTGGCGGCAGCAGGACGGCAGAACGGCGACGCGCAGCGGCGGCAAGGCGCGGCGGCGGCGGCTTAGGGTTATGGCAGGGGCTGGCGGCTTGCTGGGCCTCGGGGTTGCGGGGGCGCGGCTTATAAGGCCGCCCGGGCCAAGTGTCCAGGTCGGACACGGCCCGGTAGGTCGGTTACCTTTTTTTAAATAAATCCCGGCACAGAAAAAAATAAAAGAAATACTAAACGGACTCCAAAAATCCTGAAATAATTTTTCACGGTCCTCTAATAATATTGCGGGCAAAGTGAGCATTTATTTAGACCTCTAACTCAAGTTTGAAAAACGCATTTTTTCCTAATTCAAATAAAATCGCAATAAAACCCAAATAAAATAACTTATTTGATTTTAATATTTTCCTCTAATATTTCATTTATTTTGGAGAAGTCATATTATCTCCTCTCATATTTTTTTAACATGAAATATTTTTGGGGAAAAATAATTAATACCAAATGATTCTCTTTTCAAAATTTGAGAAAACTCAAATATGAAAATAATGAAATTCCCAACTCTCTCCGTGGGTCCTTGAGTTGCTTAGAATTTTTAGGATCGCAAAGCAAAAATGCAATAAAATATGATATGCATGAATGACCTTTTTATAACATTCCAAATTGAAAATTTGGGATGTTACAAACCTACCCCCCTTAAGATGAATCTCGTCCTCGAGATTCGGGTTGGCTAGAAAATAGGTGTGGGTCGTATTTGCGTAGATCATCCTCTCGTTCCCAGTTTGATTCATCCTTGGTATGGTGGCTCCACTAGATTTTGCAAAACTTAATAACCTTGTTGCGAGTAAATCGGCTGGCAAACTCGAGAATCTTTACATGTTTCTCCTCATATGTCAAATCACTATCCAACTGAATTGCTTCCAGGGGCACCGTATCTCTCAGAGGGATATCCGCCATCTCAGCATGGCACTTCTTCAACTGGGAAACGTGAAACACATCATGAACTCCTGAGAATCCTTCGGGTAATTCCAACTTGTAGGCTACCTCTCCCATGCATTCCAAAACACGGTATGACCCTACAAATCTCGGGGCTAACTTTCCCTTAACTCTAAAATGTTTAACCCCTCGTAGAGGTGACACTCGCAGATATGCTCTGTCTCCGAGTTCATAGACTACCTCCTTGCATTTTGAATCTGCATAACTCTTCTGTCGGGACTGAGCTACCTCCAGCCTATCTCGTATTAGCTTAACCTTCTCTTCAGACTCCTAAATCAAATCTGGTCCAAACAACTGACGGTCTCCAACTTCATCCCACATTAACGGTGTCCTGCACCTTCGTCCATACAGAGCTTCGAACGGTGCCATCTTCAAACTGGCCTGGTAGCTATTGTTGTATGAGAACTCCATGTAGGGCAAGTTGTCATGCCAACTAGACCCATAGTCTAGTGCACAAGCTCTTAACATGTCCTCTAGAATCTGATTTACTCTCTCGGTCTGTCCATCTATCTGCGGATGAAATGCGGTACTGAACTCTAGCCTAGTTCCCAAAGTTTGGTGCAGCTGGTGCCAAAACTTTGATGTAAACTATGTCCCTCTATCTGATATGATGGTCCTCGGAACTCCATGCATACATACGATCCTGGTCATATATATATCTTGCCCAACTTCGCACTTGTATAGGTGGTCTTCACGGGGATAAAGTGAGCGACTTTGGTCAAACGATCCACTACTACCCAGATATAATCATATCCCGACCGGGTCCTGGGTAATCCGGTGATAAAATCCATGCCAAGCTTATCCCACTTCCATTCGGGTATCGGCATAGGCTGCAGTAATCCTGCTGGCTTCTAATGTTCTGCCTTCACTCTCTGACATACATCACATACGGCTACATACTCGGCAATATCCTTCTTCATCCCAGTCTACCAGAAACGCTCCTTCAAATCCAAATACATCTTGGTGTTTCTGGGGTGTATCAAGTATGGTGAGTCATGAGCTTCTTGTAATATCAACTTCCTGATCTCCGCATTATTGGGCACAAATATATGGTCCTCAAACCACAGGGTGCCGTGCACATCCTCACGAAAACCTTTGGCTTTGCCTTCAGCCATCTTCTCCTTTATCTTGGCAATTTCTTTGTCATCCTTCTGAGCTTCTCGAATCTTTCCCAACAACGTCGACTGAACTTCCATGGTTGTAACAAAACCTCCAGGAACAATCTCTAAACGAAGCTCCCGGAGATCTTCTGCTAACTCCCTTGGCAAACCTCCTGTTACTAGGGTATTGGCATAACTCTTCCGGCTCAAAGCGTCTGCTACGGCATTGGCCTTTCCTGGATGATAGTGCAACTTCATATCATAATCCTTTATAAGCTCCAACCATCTCCTTTTCCTGAGATTCAACTCCTTCTATGTGAAAATGTACCTCAAACTCTTATGATCCATGTACACATCACAATGGTTCCCAATAAGAAAATGTCTCAAGGTCTTGAGTGCATGCACTACAGCTGCCAACTCCAAGTCATGTGTGGTATAATTTAACTCATGTGGTCGAAGTTGCCGTGAGGCATACGAAACAACTCTTCCGTCTTGCATAAGTACTCCTCCAAGTCCTAAGCGAGAGGCATCGCAATACACATGGAAATCCTTGCGTATATCCGACAGAATCAGCACTGGGGCTGTAGTCAACCGTTTCTTCAACTCCTAGCAACTTGCTTCACATTCTTCAGTCCAATGGAACTTGGTGTCCTTCTTCAACAACGTCGTCATAGGCTTCGCAATCTTAGATAAATTTTCAATGAATCACCGATAGTATCCCGCGAGTCCAAGAAAACTGCGGATCTCTCCAACTGAGGTGGGTGCCAACCACTCAGTGACTGATTGAACCTTGGTAGGATCCATTACTATACCTTCTCCTGATATAACATGTCCAAGAAATCCAACTTCCTTCAACCAAAACTCACATTTGCTGAACTTGGCATATAACTGACGTTCCCTGAGCTTCTCAAGAACCAAACACAAATGCTCCTTGTGTTCCTCTTCATCCTTCGAGTATACCAAGATATCATCAATGGGCACCACAACAAACTTATCCAAGAATTCCATGAACACCTTATTCATCATACTCATGAAATAGGCAGGGGCGTTAGTCAATCCAAATGACATAACCGTATACTAATATAGCCCATACATTGTGGTGAAAGCTATCTTAGGTATATCCTTTTCTCGAATCTTCAGCTGGTGGTATCCTGATTACAGGTCAATCTTCGAAAACACTTTAGCTCCTTGCAGCTGGTCAAACAAATCATTGATCATTGGCAGTGGCTACTTATTCTTGATTGTTACTTCATTCAATGCCCGATAATCAACCACCATTCTGAGAGACTTATCCTTCTTCTCAACCAGGAGTACTGGGGCTCCCCATGGTGATGAACTTCATCGAATGTTACCTTTCTCCAATAACTCCTTGATCTGCTTCTCAATCTCCTCTAGATCATTTGCGGGCATCCGGTATGGTCTCTTCGATATCGGTTCGGTGCTTGGCAATAACTCTATCAAAAACTCAATGTCTCGATCCGGGGGCATGCCTGGTAATTCCTCTGGAAATACATCCGGGTAATCCTTCACTACAGGCACTTCTTCCTGAACAACTCCCGTGAGAGAATTTACGTGAGTACTCTTAGGAGTATGCCGGGATACATACTTGATCCTTTTTCCCTCCGGGGTGGTGAGTACAATCGACTTACTGGCGCAATCGATGTTTCCTCCATACATCGATAGCCAATCCATACCAAGTATCACATCCAATCCTTGGGATTCCAAAATTATCAAGTCTGAGGGGAAAACATGTCTACCTATGGTCAATGGCATCTGAAAACATCCCTGGCTAGCCATATACTCCGCTCCTGGTGAGCTTACTAACATGGGTGTCCTAAGTACCTTGGTGGGAAACTTATATTTATCCACGAATCCCCTTGAAATGTATGAATGCGATGCACCAGTATCAAAAAGAACTATTGCGGTAAATGCCTTAACCAGAAACTTACTGATAACTGCATCAGGCTGTTCTTCGACCTCCTCCACGTTCACATGGTTCACTTGTCCCTTGTTGAATGGGTTGGGCTCCTTCCCAGAGTTTCCATTGCCATTCCCATTCTTCGCTTCAGAACACTCAGTGGTGTAGTGTCCAGTCTTCCCGCACTTGAAACAAGTAATGTGACTCAGGTCCTTCTTGGCGGGCGTTGCTGGATTAGAGCGGTTCTGATTGCTGCCTGCTCCATTCCCATTTCCGTTCCTAGGGCCATGATGGTTATGTGGAATTCCTCCATTATGGTTATGGCCTCCATGGTTATGGGTAAATCCTCCTGGGTTCGCGGTGAGATGGGGTTTCTGCTGAGCTCCTGAATTGTACGTCCCTTGTCCATACTTCCTCTTGCGGCTCTCAATATGTTGTTGCTTCCCTTCAATCATAAGAGCCTTATCTACCAACTCCTGGTAGTTGTTGAATGTTGCCACCATCAACTACATGCTCATCTCATCCTTCAGCCCTTTCATAAACTTCTCGTGCTTCGCGGCATCCGTGGCCACATCATCTGGGGCATAACGAGATAACTTACTAAACTCCTCCACATACTGACCTACAGTACGATTCCCCTGGCGTAAGTTGCGAAACTCACGCTTCTTCATGCTTATAGCTCCAGTTGACACATGGGCTGTGCGGAAAGCTTGCTGGAACTGCTCCTAAGTGACATTGGCTATGGGAAAAGTGGCTGTGTAATTCTCCCACCATGCGGCTGCGGGTCCATCCAGTTGGTGTGCGGCAAAATGCACCTTCTCAGCATCTGTGCAACTGGCTGTGGTTAAATCCCTTCCAATCCTATGTAGCCAGTCATCAGCAACTAAGAGCTCGGTGCTACTGGAAAACATCGGTGGTTGTAACCTCAGAAAACGGGCTAAGTTGTCAACTGGTGGTGGTGGCGGAGGGTTGTTGTTTTATTGTTGCCCTGATTCTGAACTAGCAACTGCATTAGTGTATTCTACTGCTGGATCAACTGAGTGAGCTCCGGTGGGAAAGCAAATCTGGGGTCATGTCTCGGAGGCATTTGATGGGTTTAGAGGGGAGATATTAGAATAGAATGATGTCTAATGAGAAAGCACTACCCATATGCACATGAGACAAACACAATCATATCATATCACTCAATCAATCAAGCAAGGGCATACAATCGATCTAACTATCGTTACAGTGCTCGGACTACTAATATTTACATGGGGGAATACTACTAATTATATGGTGGTCTACTAGAAATTTTGATCGGTGGAAGACTCCATGATATCCGCTCTAGCTTCGTCTTCATAGTCATCATCACTACTATCGGGGTCAGAGTCGGTGTCGTCGATGATGATGTAGTCTTCAGAACGAGTCTCCTTAGGTTCGTCGTCTTCACCTCCTGGCGCGGGGTCTCCCATGAAAACTCCTAGCTTCCTTGTCATGTCGTCATTCCTCTCCACAAGTATCATCATTTCCTCCTCATATCCATCGTGTGTAGACTTAAGCTCCTCTTCCAGCTCTGTGATCCTAGTCATCGCCTTCCTCAAATCTATCATGCTTGCACACATCTGGTTCTCCTGGTGACGTATGTGATGGTTTAACTCCTGGATGAATGCTGCAATGGACTTGTCCTTCCTGGTGCTTATCATCTCCCATTGCTCACCTCGGCGCCCACATATCTGGTAGATAGTGTCCTTAAGCTCCTTGTGGTAAACTTCGCCGATGCGTCCCATGGCAATATGGGCTGCCATGCTCTTGCCTAGACTCCAGGTTGGTGCATCAAAGGAAAACTCTATGGGTTTAGTGACTGGCGTGAATTTCCTTCCTGGAACTTGAACTCGAATCAACCAATGCTCCTCTTCTGGTAAAGTGGCGGTGTAGGTCCCGGTGAAGCTTGGTATTCCGATGTTCATGTACTTAGTGACTTCCTTCAAGTGTCATCCAAACGGGGTGTCTTCATCCGACTGTGTAAACTTGTTCCTTGAGTCCGCCATCCTAAAGAGTAGAAAATGGAGAGGAGTCAGAAAGGAGTAGAGAAGAGTGATATATGGCTCATCTTAATGGTCGTGTCCTACATTCAGCGTGTGTTGTGATACCATCTTTTAGTGACCCAACCTCAAACGATCTAGTCTCTGTGCTTCAGTGTCATCCCTGGATCGGTAATGCTGACACACATAGTACTTCGAAGGATTTATAACAGAGTAGCAATCACACACTTATTACATAGAATGTCTCAAAAGAGAACTTATTACAATAAGCATGGCTTAAGGCCATCTAATTAAGATAACAACGGAAGGCTTGGAAGATAAAGTGAGTCCATCAACTCCAACGACATAGCTGAGTGCATGATAAATGACCTACGGCATCTTACTCGTCGTCTGAAAAGTCTGCAACATGATACGTTGCAGCCCAAAAATGGGCCAGCACATGGAATATGCTGGCAAAGTAACACAAGAGAACAATGAACAGATAAATGCTATCACTACATGCATATTTGCCTGGTGGAGGCTCTATGGTTATATTGTTTTTGCAAAAAGCCAATTTTTCCCTACAACAAAGGGATATATTTTATTTTAACTATCATGGTAGTTGCAACATCATTGAGAAGGTTCCTCCAACTCAATCCCAGTTAAAGTAGTCATTAACATACCAACAAATTTATTTAGAGTGATGAGATCAAATCAATAATTTGAGTACCAGATACTCAAGATGTCCATAACCGGGAACACGGCTAACCATGATTAGTTTATACACTCTGCAGAGGTTTGCGCACTTTCCCCACAAGACTCGATCTCCTCCTTTGGATTTCTTGCACTACAGGTTGTTTGAGAAACGGATGACCGAGACACAGTCTTTCAGAAGCATTAACTCTTTACTCTGGGTGGACCGTTACACCTACTTTCCCCTACATCTGCTAGCTCACCACTGAAAGAGGTCACACAACATACTCAACTATTCCAGAGCCCATAATGGCTCGTGGCTGCACACGGAAGTTTCTAGGATGAATAATCTTATGATCCCTTTGAGCCTGGGTGGCGGACCGTAGGATGATCACACAGGTACTCCGGGATATCCTTGGACAACTATGGATTCTCCAGGTGCCCACAAGCAATCCACCCAGATGTGTATTAAAGTTGCCACCTTAAGTTGAACCATTAATTAACAACTCACATCAGTCATGGATACACTCAAACCCAAACCACGTCTACGAGCATAGCATAGCAATATAAGGATAACGTAGAATTAACTCCTAGGGCTTTGATCATAAAACAGGTAATAGGTTCTACCTCATCATCTACTTCCCAGACCCACATGTTAAGAGATCCTACTGATGCAATGTGTGAGGGTTGAAACTAATGCATAAAAACTGGGTGATAAATGGGTATGATCAAAGTGTTACTTGCCTTGCTGACGATCTGCAAAACCTAGAGACTCGTAGCAGCACTCTTCACACTCCGGGTGTTCTATCGCAAACAAACAATAACATACATAAGCAATCAAGCATAGATGCACGGGGAAAACTAAAATAAGAAGCTCTAACTAGAAAGTTCAACTGAAGAACTCCGGTTTGCAAAAGGAATCAAACCAAATGGAGCAACGAAACTCAAACCACGAAAGAAACAAGATCCAATTACTAATCTGGACTAAAGTCAAATGTTACAGTACCAAAATCTTGTTCGAGTTGGTTAAACGGAAAGAGGTCTTCGAGAAGATCTAGGCGTTTGTTTCACCTGATTCGGATAAACGAGCGAAAAGATATACTAGAACGAAGATTAGGACAGAAATTGCGATCAAAAATAATCACAGAAAAACCCTGGAAAAAGAAAATTGACGAACAGGCTATCGAACGAATGATCACTGTCTGTGACTAACAGATGAACAATGTTCGTTAAAACAAACGTACGGACGAACGTCCGCGATTTAGCTAAACCGAGAAAAACCGAAAAGAAACCGATCTATAAAAAATGAAGTAGGGTTTCAAAAAAACCGAATAGTTTTCTTGCGAAAACCGGTGGCAGCGGCTACCTCAGCGAGGTCGGCGGCGTGCAGCGGTAGAAGGACGGCGGCACGGCGACGCGTGGCGGCACGGTGGCGGCGGCTTAGGGTTAGGGCAAGGGCCGGCGGCTCGCTGGGCCTTGGGGTCGGAGGGGCGCAGCTTATAAGGCCAGCCGGGTCAAGTGTCTAGGTTGGACACTGGCTGGTAGTTCGGTTACCTTTTTTTTAAATAAATCCTGCTGCAGAAAAACAAATAAAAGAAATACTAAATGGACTCCAAAAATCCTAAAATAAATTTTCACGGTCCTCTAATAATATTGCGAACAAAGTGAACATTTATTTAGACTTCTAATGCAATTTTCAAAAACGCATTTTTTTCCTATTTCGAATAAAATCGCAATAAAACCCAAATAAAATAACTTATTTGATTTTAATATTTTCGCTCTAATATTTCTTTTATTTTTGGAGAAGTCATATTACCTCCTCTCATATTTTTTTAATATGAAATATTTTTGGGGAAAAATAATTAAAACCAAATGATCCTCTTTTCAAAATTTGAGAAAACTCAAATATGAAAATAACGAAATTCCCAAGTCTTTCCGTGGGTCCTTGAGTTGCTTAGAATTTCGAGGATCGCAAAGCTAAAATGTAATAAAATAAGATATGCATGAATGACCTTTGTATAACATTCCAAATTGAAAATTTGGGATGTTACAGTTTCGAACGTGGCCGGTCGAACACAAGGCCATTTCCTCTGTTGTGCGGTACGCCAGGCCTCGTTTCCATCGGCTGTTCCGTCCAAGCCGGTTGGCTCCCACGCGTACCGTTGCCTCCGGATGAACACAATGCATTCTGTTGCATCCCCATGAACACGACGACGACGCAGTTTCTCTGTTCTGACCCAGCCATGTACACGAGCCCTGGCCGTACGTATGCGCGAGTAGGCGTTCGAGACCCCGCCTGTATGTACGTACATGGCCATATTTTCTTTTTTGCACACTGGCCACTGTACGTACGTGTACATGCTACATGCGGGCTTGTACTACGACACGTGCATGCTCTACATCGACCAGTATGTATGTACACGTTCGCGACCAGAATGACAACGCTACGTATGCTTCGACCAGGTGGGTCCCGACTGTCAGGCACTTCCTTGCGTGCGAAGATATAGCTGGTGGGTCCCAGCAGTCAGGGGGCGAATCCTTTTTTTTTGCACGGACGCACTTCCTTGTGTGCAAAAATGTAGCTGGTGGGTCCCAGCAGTCATGGGGATTTTTTTTTTGCAAAATACGATGGCCCGTCCGGTGGGTCCCCGCTGTGAGGTGCAGGAATAATTATTTTCCGCGTAATAAGGAGGCACTTCATTGCGGCTGTCGTGGACCCAGCTGTCAGCCTCTCCACGTACAGTACTCTTCCGATGGAAGTCGGTTGTTGACCACATTGACCACGCCGCGCCGAGAGCACCAAGGCGGTGGACGACGGTGATGCCTAGGAAGGGGACGACGCGGAGCTAGGGAAGACGCGGCAGTGGATACCCATGCGGAGAGGAGTACAAGGGTTCACTGGTTCGGCTGTGGTGTGAGGCTGCCGTCACCGCAGAATAGCAGGGGGTGTGGGTGAGTAGAGGGATGACCTGGCCAACGGTGGGAGTAGTAGGGGGCGGTGAGGCCTTCGCGGCATCACAACCGGCCATGGGAGGCAGGAGCACGCGGCACGACCGGCGCTGGTTTGGGCGGCTGGAGCAAGAAGACCAGAGGTTGAAGAAGCACTACGGCCATTGGATGAACATCATATGGTCACTGGAGCTAGAATCATTCATATATTGACTAAGTTCACAAAGCCCTCCGTCCCCGTCAACTTAGTAGGCCCACAAGTCAGCCTCCCACTGTGGTGGGTCCCAACCGGAGCCCTCGTCCACCACAGTGTAGGCCCTTCACTGACTTCCTCGTCTGCCCTTTCGCTGGCCCTTCATACAAGCCCTCGTCCGCCGCAATAGATCCGCCTCACCGAAAGCACTGTACAATGCGCCCGCCGAAGCCTTCGTCCACTGCACCGGACCCGCTCCATGGACGCCATATTCAACTCCACCGGCCCTGATTTACCGACGCCGTAGCCTCATCAGGTTATTTCGATTTGTACTCCTTTGGTTCTTCTCTTTATCGTGCAACTGTTCACTTACCACAGATGAGCTTTCTTGTATGTTGACAGGCGCCACAACTGTAGCACCGGAGCCGCTTCAGCGACGGAGACAGCCGACCCAAACTCAACCACAACACGAGCACCATCGACGATCCTTGGCTATCAAGTATTCCAACAATACCCATACGCCGCCGAGAATCAGTACTATTATCCAACGGCCGGCGCCTACGTTCACTTTCTTAGCATAAGCACCGCACCTTTGAATTTCTTCAGGGCATCATTCAGTTTTTCATGAGACGTGTTATTCTGCTTGCACCTGTAGGGCCATACTTCTGGCAATGAACATGTTACATGTGCTAAATTACATACCAGTGCACATATAGTTAATATGCTTTAGTATTGTCCTAAGTATTACTGTAGTTCCTAGATATCACTGCCTACTATTTTACTTCTTGCACACCATATTTATGATAATGGTGTTGTTCTGATGCCACCTGTTGGTTCCATCAGACTACTTCATGTTCTCTATGCTTAATTACACATCAGCAAACTAGCATGTGGTTCCGCTAGTTTTTGTTTGTTTTACCCTACATTTTCTGATGCTAGCTAGTACATCACTGCTCCGAGCCTCTGTTCATTACTTTTGTGTGTGTTCTTGATCTTCCCAAGTTGCATGACTAATTTGATGCTTCTATTAATTATGGAGTTGCCAACCCCATCAAGCAAAATATTTGTTCTTTTGGGGCTGGCACCTCGAACAAGCATAAAAATAGAGGGAAGCAGATATATTGTCATGTATGCACACACCCTTCTTTCATTAGTTTAGATGAACCATTGATGATCAATTCGAACCAGTGCATGTGATTAAAATTAATTTTACCTAAATAGAGGGTGCAGAATAAACTACAACTAGTAGATTTGCAACCACGGGATGCTGACGATATCTTCAAAGAACATTGCAGCAGCGAAGCTTCACAGCAACATATGTTAAGCCAGTGTGTTTTAGTACATGTGAAATGTAATGCGTGTGGGCTGCTTTCTTGGCTTGTGCCCTCAACCTGTAATCGTATAGAATAACAAATAGTTCAGTTGTTTGCTTTGCTGTATTGCTTGATTCAAATGCTTGTTTGTTACTTGTTACGCTATACCTGAGTTGGCCAATATGTCAGTAGTGCCTGTTGTACTATCGTAAAGAAATGCATGCCTAGTTCATTTGAGTCCTTAACTTTTCCTCTGAACTTCATCACAAGACTATCTTCATAGTTTATATGAGGCCACACTGTTAAGTGCTTTCTCAGATTATTTCAACTGCTTAGATGCCTTGGCAACTTAAATATAGCGGTGGTACACTCCCTTTCAACTAGGGATGTCAACTGGGTCCCGTTTAATCCCGATTAAAGCCCACTAGTGGTACGATAGTTCAAAAGAGTTTTTGTTTTTTTGTTGAGGAAAATGAACCAGGGAGCTAGCAAAAACTAACTAGATGGGACTGGAAGATGTCGTTTATTTCCCACTTACATCCCTAGTTTCATCTTACCATTTTAATTCCTTTTCGGCTAATGCTGCTTCGAACCATTTAAATATAGCTTGACATGCTTGGAAATAATTTGTATGCCATTTACCATGTAAGCTTACTGCCTGGATCATGTGATAACTATCTATTACTTATGTCCAGTGGAAACCTTTCAGGATGCCGTTCACACTAGGACACAATGTACAACCCCAGAATCTATTTGTGGAAGCAGTGCGCCATCCATGTTACCAGATGGTAGCAGTTCAGAGGCAACACCGCCGGAGAGGAGTCTGAGCACATATATTATAGTTCTTGAGGCTCTACTAGAGGCAGAAAGAGATGGTGTGGCTGCCATGAATGAGGTAATCTCGATCTTGAAGCTGGAAATTATGCAATTAGCTGCACGCATTATGCAAGCAACCCAAGAATTGGAGGAAGTAAGAATGTTGCATTTGAAGACGGAGGAGGTCCTGCTGCTTCTGCTATCTGAAGCCCAGGGTAATCCCAGTTCTTCTTTAGATAGCAGTTGAAATTGTTATTAGATTATTGTAATGTGTTGTAATGATCTGAATTTTTTAGGCGAGGCAATCCTCATTACTTGCATAATTGGCATAAGGTGAACTGTTTTTCATGTGAGCACATTGTATTGGATGAAATAACTATTTGACTCAAAGTGTATCCAACCTACTGAATTCGAAGATCACGACATTTCTAAATCATAATCATATATAAAGGTGGAATAAATCTTTGTTATGGTTTTGAAGAAATAAATAACAAAACATAGAATTATCTGTCGATATTCGTAATCGAATAAAAATTGGATTTGGATTTGGTTGCCAGGGCCTAGGGAAAACGTGAATGATAATTCTACCAAGTTTTGAACGAAGCGGCTAAACACCCACTATCATTTGTGGGCTGCCCGAAGCAAGTGTTTGCGAGATGGAAATTAGTGTCTACCCCTGACGCTTGACATCCTTATCGACCGGATTTACACTACTGTCGATAGGGGTAGACTAGTAACTTCAATCAGACGTGACACTACGGCCTCTGAGCCCATTCAGACATGGTGGGCGCCAAACGTGGGTGGCAAAACACATTTGATTCAAGTTCGTCCGAAATACATGTGTCTCTCCCTCCATTTCCCCATTCATCCATATTGGGCGGCAAAACAAACTCTCCTCGTCTGAAATAAATGTAGGCTAATATTTTAAATAGGGGCAGATGTGTAACTTCCCTCAGTGACACAACCGCCTACCTGTCAGCCCCGTTCATACACCATGGGCGGCAAAACACCCTCTCCTCGCCCGAAATCGTTAGCGGCAAATATTTGGGAGATGCGAGATTACCGTCCTATCCCCAAGCGACGTGATGTCCGAAATTTTAAACGGGGGATAAGTTTGTAACTTCCCCACATATCAGGAAAAAGCGCGTCCCAAAGTTTGAGATCCCCCTCCCTCTCCATTTCCCCATTCATACACCGTCGGCGCCATGACAACCTCCCCACTGCGGCCAGCGTCCTCCGTCCGCCACCCCATCCTCCACCTTACCGGAGCACTACCCCTACCCAGTCATCCACTTCAAGAGACAAACGTCTCTCATCCACGGCGCCGGACCAGGATCCTTTCATCGTGTCGTCTCGCTTCATCGGCGCCATCGTCCACCTTGCCGTTGCTGCTCCTACGACCGCCTCGTCCACGGCAACAGGATTTATCCCCCGACCCGGCCGTCTGCCATCTAAAGTCTTCTTCCCCACCGCCGACAGCCATCGCACCCGCAGCACCCTCAACGTATCAGCAGGGGCCTACACAGCGTCACAAGAGAGGTGGTACTCTTCCATATGTGCTTAAGTTATTGATCTCACCCAAAAAATAGATCTTAAATTTATTACTATACTTTTCTTGTCCGTACCAAATCGTAGTGGCTAGTTGAATGCAAACATTGGTTGCAAAGTAGCTTTGTCCGGTTTGCACCTTCAGATCCGGCATGTAATGGTCACTATACTCGTAAAGCTTATGGTTTCCCCCATTTATATTCACTACCATCATGGTAGGTGCTTCACTGCTTCATGTCGTGCTAGCACTGCTCCTCAAGATCTCAACCCATCAAGTGAAACAACATGCCACTCATAATTCCAAAGCTTACGTGTTGAAATACGAATCTGATATGATGCTCATATTACTAAAACAGAGAACGTTTAATTGGTCACCTAATGTTCCTATATTCGTTTCGAAAAGCATGTGCGCCACCCACTGGTCCAGCTAGTTCCACTTCCCTGATTTTACTCTTGATGCTTAGGGTTTTCCCCTTTTATCTACTCTACTATGATGTGCGTAGGTGCTTTCTGTCGTACTAGCATTACTCCACCCTTCAAGCTAAACAACACAACACTCAAAATTCCAAAGCTTAGTTGTTCAAATATGATTGTGATATGATACTAATATTAGTTAACAGACACATTTAATTGGTTAGCTAAAGGTCCCACTTGAGTTTCCAAATGCATGTCGCAACATATAGAGAGACAGCAGAATTGCATTTCTTTGTCACTTGTTGACGGTACTTTCTTGTCCATACCAAATCTTAGTTGTTATTTCAAAGCAAACATCGGTTGCTAACTACCCTTTGCGCGGTTTGTAGCTTTAGATCTGCCATCCCACTGCCATGTTCAACACTATACTCATCATGCTTACGGTTTCCCCATTTTATGATGACCACGATCATCCTACGTGGTTCGTGTCATAATAGCACTGCTCCACCCATCGAGCTAAACAAGCTTAGTTGTACAAATTCAAATATGATATTATGCTGATATTAGTAAAACTAAGAGATGTTTAATTGGTCAGCTAAATTTTCCTACTTTAGTTTCAAAATGCATGTGAGCCACATATGGAGAGACCAGAAGGAATATTATTTCTCTGTGCGCTCTAGTTCATCATGGGCGGCCAACCGACATTGTATGGAAAGACTTGTAATATCTTCAATCTGCTTTCTCTTCTTTAAGATGATCCTCTTCTCTTGCGGTCGACTGGTCAGGTCAAGTTATTCTCCCTTAGTATATTTTGAATCTATCAGGTCAGGTCGACTTGTTCTTCTTTACTATATGTTGAAGCTGTCATCTGCAAAGTGTCATCACTTTTGGAGCTCTCATATTTTGAGTCGTAGGCCATATTATATTAATGCACACACCAAATTACAGCATGCATGGCACCTCTTAGAAGAATTACAGAGATAGCACAAAGGGGTTTACAAGGAGGAAGTATTGGATTAGAATCACTTCTGCATTACAAAGATAATCTCACTTGTTTTTATGTTTTCATGCATGTTAGGTATTGAACATTATCAAAATGAATATGATAATGGGTGCACAAGAGGAATATTGCGGAACAATCCACTGGCTAACAAACTTGGCATGGTGGCGGATGGCCTATCTTATTCACCCATCTAGGTGCATGCTCTAACTTGGCAAGGTTGTATTGGTCGCACATATTTTGCATCTGGCCTCTTGCATTACTTGTACTTTGTTACACTATGTGCTTAGTTTAAGCATCAGATATGAGTATATGCCATACCTATCCATTTTCTATACCTATTCCATGTGTCGTCATACTATGTTTTTCCAGTCAAATGTTGTTCTTTCGTAATAGATGTCCAAAAGGAAGAGGGTAAGTGCATATCCTCAAGGAGTACAAACTAGGTATTTGGAAAAGGTAGTGATACCTGTTAAATCAGATAGATCAGCACCCACAGAAAACACAGGCCCAACTGTACCAGACTTTACCCCTACTGAAGTGGCCAAACCCCTATTAGAACTGCTGAGAGCTCAGCGTCAGGTACTGTCTATGATATCAATTCAAAATTTGAACTCCTAAATTTCTGCATGTGCCTTACCTTCTCTCTTGTATGAAAACTAATTTTAGATGAATCTCCTTGCTCAAAGGATCATAGGATCTCATGAAAATACTGGGCTCTACATTGCTCTTGTAAGTACTTCTTGCCCTTTGTCAGCATACTTACACTCATTGCTGTTTGATTATGTAGCATCACTGTAAATGTTAGCTTCTTTATCCTCCCTTTGCTTGAAATTATAAGATCTATATTTACTCTTAGATAAATGTAGAATTAACACAATGGTTATGAAGTTTTGGATTGCTCATGTAAGTACCTGTTGTCATGTACTCCCTCTGTATCGAATTAATTGTTGATTAATTGGATGTATTTAGAACTTAATAGTGCTAGATACATCCATTTGAGCGACAAGTAATAACGGACGGTGGTAGTATTACTGTACATGCATCGCAAGATAGTTGATTGTCTAACATTACTCTGTATCTTATCTGCCATGCCCTCCACTTTCTCCAAATTACCATATCTACATTTACTCTTACCAAAATGTTGAATAAAGCCAATGCCACTGCACACGTTGATGTCTGCATTCCTCTTGTCAGTATCTTTTGCCTTGTAACGTTGTACTTAATTAATTGCTATTTGATTATGTATCATCAGTCTGCACCTGAGCTTCATTATCCTCTATTTCTTCCAATATTATTTGATCTATATTTACTCTTTGCAAAATGTGGAATAATGGCAATGCTTATAAAGAATTTTCTTTGGGGAATTTATTGAATTATCCTTCCATCAACATGGAGAAGGGCTTTGTCCAGCCCGTGTTAACATGTAATGTAAGTTCATCCTTCTCAAGCCTTCAAACTTTGTTCTAGTATAGATTTGGATAGGCACCATTTCCTCCATTGCTGTTTACATCTGATTGGATGTTTGCAACAACTACCAGTTTTAAATTATAGTTGTAAAAACATGTTACTTATGTAGAACAAATCCATCTATTTGCTTATATAATTGTGAAACCTGTTACATGTCTCCTTGTTTCTCTTTCAGAGTCTTATCTCTTATGCTAGGCAGAACTTTAGGAAAGCTAGTGAGCCAAACCATCTTGAGGATAGCGAGATGACCCCAAGGTCCTGTCTTGATGAAGACAGTGAGTTGAAGCTACTCACCAGCAGGTGTGAGACAACCTCTGTGCAGTCGCTGCCTCAATCAGTTCGACTTCTTCAGTCTCAACTTAAAGCGAAAAGTCTTGCTTCAGCTCAGCTCCGACTTGAAGTCAAAGATGTAATGAAGATGTGAGGGGACTGCCTTGCGCACTATGGTGCCATATAGCTAGGGATGAAGCATCTATCGTTGACAAAACTGAGGTCTCATCAGCTTGTTCGGCTACTTGCGGGGCCCGACCTTGCCAGGTCTATTGCCTTCTGAAGTGCTCTTAGTTTTGTATATTCTTTTGTTGGTGCGTTTATATGCATTGGTGGCAACCTTTGATGCCCAGTGTATGTAATCCGCGGTCATGTTGCGCTTTATTATGACCGGTAGCGAACTTTGGTTCCGAGTGGATGTAATATGTCGTAATTTCTTTATTGTATAGTCTAGGTTTATTCTTTGGTCGATATGCTGTAATTTAGGCTGGAAGGTTCAGTGCATCTCAGTGTTGTCGGTCTTTAGGCCGGCCCGTTACTCATATGGGCCAAAACGTGGGCCTATAATCATCTTGGGCCATTAGCAGGTCTAAACCTATATTTACTGTAGTGACACTGGGCCTCCTACGGGCTGTAGAAACAATGGGCCTTCTATGGTCCGTAGAAACAATGGGCCTTCTACGGGCCGTAGAAACAATGGGCCTTCTACGGCCCGTATCATCAATGGGCCTTATACGGGCCGTATAATCGATTGGCCAAACATGGGCCAAAAACAGACCGTATTATGGCTCTAAGAGGGCTAGAGTTGGAGTTGTCCGTTCATGGGCCGACCATAACAGGCCGTCGTTAATAGGTCGTATTTGATGACGCTATAAAATGGCCAAACGTATTAACGGGCCACAAACGGGCCGACTGTAACCATGGGCTGAATTTGGCCCACAAGAAGAAAATAGCAGTAATGGGCCATAATTAACTGAATGCTGGAAATGAGCCCAAGAATAAATGGGCCCTGAGAAGGCCGAAAGATAACATGGGCTGCAAACGGCCCAATGGATTAATGGGCCGTTAATGGGTATAAAGTGATACACAATTCATTACGGGTCAGTTTCACCACGGGCCGTTAATGGGCCAAGAGTTACAAAGGGCCTCATATGGGCCGAAAGACGTCATGGGCCATACATGGGTCGAAACTTAAAATGGGCTGGAATCATATTGGACGGCCTAGATGACGCTACTGGGCCTAATTCGGATAGGTCGTAACAGGCCCTGGTTTAGTGGGCTGTAAATGGGCTATATGCGAACAGGTCGTTAACATGCTTTCGTTGGGCCGGCCCGCCACCTTTTGACCAAGTCAAACGGGCCGGCCTTTTCACAGGAATGGGCCTCTGTTCGGCCATGCCACGTGTTGATGTATCATAGGCGCCTTCGGTCCAATGAGTGGATGACATATGTCCCAACGGTGAGCCGACACGTGTTTCCTCTAGCCAATGATGATTTTACACATGGAAAACCCCATTGGTCGGGGCTGTTAGCAGGTTATCAGATCCAAAACCGGACCCGATAGCTTAACGGCGTTCTGTTACGGTGGATGCCACATGTCGGTCACCCTTGATGAAAGCACTTCTGTGACGCGCGATTTATTGTCATGGAAGTAGACACTTCCGTGATGATAGTTTTGGTAATGTCATGGAACACTTCTATGACAACACAAGTATGACTATCTTGATTCTTTCATAAAATCGTCATGGATGTACATGCATGACAAAAAACGTGACCTACAGTGACAAACACGTATCATCACGGAAGTGTATTTTTTTGTAGTGGCTCTAAGGTTATAATGTTTTTGCAAAAAGCCAATTTTTCCCTACTACAAAGGAATATATTTTATTTAACAATCATGGTAGTTGATAAACATTGAGAATGGTACATCCATCTCAATCCCAATTAAAAAGTAATTAATAACCCAACAAATTAATTTAGAGTGATGAGATCAACATGATAATCCAAGAACCAGATACCCAAGATATCCATAACCAGGGACACAGCTAACCATGATTAGTTTATACACACTGCAGAGGTTTGTGCACTTTTCCCCACAAGACTCGATCTCCTCCATTGGAATTCTCGCACTACATGGTGTTTGAGAAACGGATGACCAAGACACAGTCTTTCAGAAACATTAACTCTTTACTCTGGGTAGACAGTACCAACCTACATCCCCTACATCTGCTAGCCTATCACTGAAAGAGGTCATACAACATACTTGACTATCCTAGATCCCATAATAGCTTGTGGCTGCACACGAAAGTTTGTAGCATGAAAAAAAATCTTATGATCCCTCTGAGCCTGGTTGGCGAACCAAAGGACAACACTGGTATATCCCTAGGTGCCCGCAACCAATCCACCAGATGTGTATTTAAGTAGCCACCTTAAGTTAACCATTGATTAACAATCTCACATCTGTCATGGATCACTCAAACCAAACCACGTCTACGAGCATAGCATGGCAACCTAAGCATAACGTAGATGTAACTCCCAAGGTTTGATAATAAAAGGGCAATAGGTTCTACGTCATCATCTACTTCCCAATACCCACATGTTAATCACATCCTAATCATGCAGTGTTTGAGGATTGAAACTAATGCATAAAAAATGGGTGATAAAGGGGTATGATCAATGTGTTACTTGCCTTGTTGACAATCTGGAAAACCTAGAGACTCGTAGTAGCATGCTTCGCACTCCGGGAACCCTATCGCAAACAAACAATATCATACATAAGAACTGAAGCATAGATGCAAGGGTAAAACTCAAATAAGAAGAGTCAAATCTGGAAGTCCAACAGAAAAGGTTCGATTTGCAAAAACAATCAATCGAATTGGAGCTACGGAACTGAAACTACGGTCTTGAATACAAATCTGCTTGAAACAAAATTTTAATATTGTCAAAACCATGTTCAAGTTGATTGACCAGAAAGAGGGGCTCGAGACGAAGATTTTCGCGTTGGTTTCACTGGATTTGGATGAACGGTTGAAAAGTTGGGAGGGTTTGAAGATCAGGGGCTAATCTGCGATAAAAATAATCGTGGATAGGTCCCTCGCGAAAAATAGAACAGAAAAAGAAAATCTATCGGACGAACGTCCGCTAACAGAGACAAACGGACGAATTCGTTTGTTAAAACAAGCTAACAAACGAACGTTCGTAAGTTGGAACTAACCGAAGAAAACCGGACCGATCTAATAAAAAACCGAAACAGATCTAGGTTTTTCTTAAATCAAACGGTTTATACCTAAACCGAAAGGAAAATAGGCGGCGGCGGAGAACTCCGGTGGCGGTGGCGACGGCGGGTTCCAGTGGCGGCGCGGATCGCGAGGCGCGGTGCGGCTAGGGTTTCGGGCGGCGCGGCGGGCTGGCGGCTGGGCTGCGGCGGCGGCCTTGGGCGCTTATAAAGAGGCCTGGGCGGGACGTGTCCGGCTCGGGCACGTCCCAAGGTCGGTTCGCGTGTTTTTTTAAAACGGACGGAGTAAATAAATGAAAAGAAATATCAAACAGAGTTCAAAAATTCCGAAATAAATTTTCACGGTCCTCTAATAAAATTTAGGACAAAGTGAACAATTTTCCCGGACCTAATGCAATTTTGAAAAATGTTGTTTTTCCTAATTTAATTAAAATAACTCTGAATAAAAATCCAAAAAAAACCCAATAAAATATTTATTTGATTTTAACATTTTTCCTCCAATATTTCTTTTATTTTTGGAGAAGTCATATTATCTCCTCTGTTTTATTTTTATATTCGAAATATTTTCGCAGAGAAAAATTATTAAAACCAAAATAATCCCCTTTTCAATATTTGAGAAAAATCCAAATATGAAAATAAATGAAATCCCCAACTCTCTCCGTGGGTCCTTGAGTTGCTTATAATTTCTAGGATCAAAACCCAAATTGCAAATAAAATATGATATGCATATAATGACCTATGTATAACATTCCAAATTGAAAATTTGGGATGTTACACTTTGTTAATATAGTCGGATCATATGATGTTTCTCCCCTCTATACTCTTTGTTGTGATGAATTGAATCTCTATCTTTTAAAGTTTTGTCATGTCGGATTGAATGTTCAGATTTGAGAACACATTATGTATGTCTTGCGGTATGAATACTTGAGGTGACAATGGGGTACCTTATTGATTCACTTGATATACGTTATGGCACTCAACTTGCGGATTCCCGCGGTGATATTGGGGTAATCTATGCATAGGGGTTGATGCATGTTTTTATTATCTTTTGTCCGATAGAAACTTTGGGGTCTCTTTGTATTTCTTTGTGTGGATTGAGTATTATGAATATGAATATGCTTTGGTGTTATTCTAGTACCAACTCTAGGATAGATCGAACGGAAAAAATAACTTTGCATTATTTTAGTATGAACTCCTGAATAGATCGAGCGGAAAGAATAGCTTTGAGGTGGTCTCGTACCCTACAAACAATTCCTATCTTTTGTTCTCTGCTAATAGGAACTCGGGAGTGATTCTTTATTATACTTTGAGGGACAATCATACGATCCAACTATGTTAGCACTGTTGAGAAATTGCACTAGCGAAAGTACGGACCCTAGGCCTCATTTTTAAGCATTGCAACACCATTTTTGTGCCCATTTACTATTTGCTACCTTGCTATTTTTATTTATTTAGATTATAAACCTATATGTCTACCATCCAAATTACACTTTTATCACCATCTCTTCGCCGAACTACTGCACCTATACAATTTGCCATTGTATTGGGTGTGTTGGGGACAAAAGAGATTTCTTGTATTTGGTTGCAGGGTCTTTTGAGAGAGACCATCTTCATCCTACACTTCTCACTGATTGATAAATCTTAGGTCATCCACTTGAGGGAAAATTCCTACTGTCCTACAAAACTCTACGCTTGGAGGCCCAACATGTGTCTACAAGAAGAAAGTTGCATAGTAGATATCAAGCTCTTTTCCGGCGCCGTTGCCGGGGAGGTGAGTGCTTGAAGGTATATCTTTAGATCTTGCAATCGAATCTTTTAGTTTCTTGTTTATCACTAGTTTGGTTTATAAAAATAAAACTAAAAAATGGAATTGAGATTGCATCGTATTATTGATCATCTTTATAATATCTTTCTTGAAAATGATGGATTGGAAAGTTGTTCTCAATTGTTAGAAGAAGAAGTCAATAAAATGCTTGGCACAAAATATTTGAATGATGATCATGATTGCAATGTTGTTAGTATTAATTCTTTGAATATCCAAAATGCTAATGATGATTGCACAAGTCATGACAAAAATGTTTCTTATAGGCATGTCACTTTTTGTGGAGTGAATTGGGAGTGCCTTTGCACACCAAAAAGGGAAGATAGATTTTGTAAGAATCATAAATATTTAGAAATGAAAAGGTTGCAAGAGAGGCTAGATGATTGTGCTGAAAGATGTAATTTTTTTGCCATCCTTGTGAACTTTGCAATGAACATGGTCATTTAAATCTCCAATGCGAATTCTTTCATGATCAAATTGTGTCCAAAAATTGTGATACTTGATTACCCTTGAGCATCATAAAGAGCTTAGTCTTCTTTTGGGGTATGAAGAAATGGAATGTATAACTAAGGGTATTCCAAAATTTAATCTTGAGAGATTTCTTGATTTTGATCTAGAGGAAATTTATATGTTTTGTGCAGTAAATTGCATTGAGAATCCTTATATTGCCATATATCTAAAGTCAAGAAAACAAATGAAATATGAAGAGAGTACTAATGAAAGTGAAAATATTTCCCAATACCCTCCTAGTGTTTAATATGATGAATCAGGTAATGAGGAGGAGCCTCCTATCCAATAAATCTCTTCAACAAGAAGCTTGAAAGAATTAATTAAACCCACACATGGTGTGGTGAAGAAGAAGAAAAGAAGAAAGAATATAGGTAAAAAGGTATCTTTCCCAAATAACGTTACTCCCAACACCATCATGCCTCATGAAAGAAAATCAAATATGTTGATGGAGGATGATCATTTTGTTATGCCTATTGCTTGTTGTGATGATTATGATTGGGGAGATAATGATACTTCTTATAATCTTGGAAATATTTTGGCACCAACTTCAGAAATTATGATGATACCAATTGTTATACCGTTGGTGCTATTCATATTATTAATGGTGAGAGTGATTATGCTTATGATATTGTAACACCCACAATGCGGCTATATCTCCCACGTGTAGGGGCACGACTTAGAGGCATAGTCGCATGGTAGGTTTGTCGCAAGAGGGGTAATCTTCACACAATCCCATGTACTGAATAATAAAGGGATAAAGAGTTGGCTTACAATCGCCACTTCACAAAAATACAAGTTAAACATACATCATCCAGAATACAATCAGGGTCCGACTACGGAACCAAAATAAAAGAAGACAACCCCAAATGCTAGATCCCCGATCATCCCAACTGGGCTCCACTACTGATCAACAGGAAACGAAACAAAACAATGAACACGATCTTCATCGAGCTCCCACTTGACCTTGGTTGCGTCATCTGCACTGGTATCATCGGCACCTGCAACTGTTTGGAAGTGCCTCTGAGTCACGAGGACTCAGCAATCACACACCCGCGAGATCAAGACTATTTAAGCTTATGGGTAGGATAGGGCAATGAGGTGGAGCTGCAGCAGGCACTAAGCAAAAATGGTGGCTAACATACACAAATAAGAGCGAGAAGAGAAGCAACGCAATGGTCATGAAGCTAGAAGTGATCAAGAAGTGATCCTGAAACTACCTACGTTCAAGCATAACACAAGAACCGTGTTCACTTCCCAGACTCCGCCGAGAAGAGACCATCACGGCTACACACGCGGTTGATGTATTTTAAATTAAGTCAAGTGTCAAGTTATCTACAACTGGACATTAACAAATTCCATTTGCCACATAACCGTGGGCACGGCTTTCGAAAGTTCAAACCCTGCAGGGGTGTCCCAACTTAGCCCATCACAAGCTCTCACGGTTAATGAAGGATACTCCTTCTCCCAGGAAGACATGATCAGTCTTGGAATCCCGATTACAAGACATTTTGACAATGGTAAAACAAGACCAGCAAAACCGCCCGATGCGCCGACATCCCGATAGGAGCTACACATATCTCGTTCTCAGGGCAACACCGGATGAACACTATGTACAGCTAAAACCAGCCCTCAAGTTTCCCCGAGGTGGTGCCGCAAGTGGCTTCGGTTCGGACCAACACTTAGAGAAGCACTAGCCCGGGGGTGTTAAAATAAAGATGACCCTCGGGTTAATTACTCCCAAGGGAAAGATATAGGTTGTTAGGCAAATGTAAAACCAAGGTTGGGCCTTGCTGGAGGAGTTTTATTCAAAGCGAACTGTCAAGGGGTTCCCATAGCACCCAACCGCGTAAGGGACGCAAAATCAAGGAACATAACACCGGTATGACGGAAACTAGGGCGGCAAGAGTGGAACAAAACACCAGGCATAAGGCCAAGCCTTCCACCCTTTACCAAGTATATAGATGCATTAATTAAATAAGATATATTGTGATATCCCAACATATCCTTAGCCCATCACAAGCTCTCACGGTTAATGAAGGATACTCCTTCTCCCAGGAAGACATGATCAGTCTCGGAATCCCGATTACAAGACATTTCGACAATGGTAAAACAAGACCAGCAAGACCGCCCGATGCGCCGACATCCCGATAGGAGCTGCACATATCTCGTTCTCAGGGCAACACCGGATGAACACTACGTACAGCTAAAACCAGCCCTCAAGTTTCCCCGAGGTGGCGCCGCAAGTGGCTTCGGTTCGGACCAACACTTAGAGAAGCACTAGCCCGGGGGTGTTAAAATAAAGATGACCCTCGGGTTAATTACTCCCAAGGGAAAGATATAGGTTGTTAGGCAAATGTAAAACCAAGGTTGGGCCTTGCTGGAGGAGTTTTATTCAAAGCGAACTGTCAAGGGGTTCCCATAGCACCCAACCGCGTAAGGGACGCAAAATCAAGGAACATAACACCGGTATGACGGAAACTAGGGCGGCAAGAGTGGAACAAAACACCAGGCATAAGGCCAAGCCTTCCACCCTTTACCAAGTATATAGATGCATTAATTAAATAAGATATATTGTGATATCCCAACATATCCATGTTCCAACATGGAACAAACTTCAGCTTCACCTGCAACTAACAACGCTATAAGAGGGGCTGAGCAAAGCCGTAACTTAGCCAAACAACGGTTTGCTAGGAAGGTGGGTTAGAGGCTTGACATGGCAATATGGGAGGCATGATATAACAAGTGGTAGGTAGCGCGACATAGCAGTAGAACGAACAACTAGCAAGCAAAGATAGAAGTGATTTCAAGGGTATGGTCATCTTGCCTGAGATCCCGCAACGAAGAAGAACAAGTCCATGAAGAAGACAAACGGACATAGTCGAACGGATCCTCACAAACGTGACGTTATCAGAACTAACCCGAAGATGCAACACCGGAAAGAAGCAAACAATATACCAAACAACCATCACATAAGGATGGCACGATGCGCAAACAAGTATGATGCATGACCGGTTTAAATATGCATGGCATGGCAAAGTGCACAAGCAAAACTACAAGTTAAGTGGAGCTCAATATGCAATGAGTTGCATATTGACGAAACACCACATTTAATTATTTAGTTCACTCCCGGTTATGTACCCAACAAAATTAAATGTTCTTAACATGGCAAGAGGTGAAACATGAGTAAAATACACTGTTAGACATTTTAATTGAGGCCGGAAACATCAAACAACAATTCCAGTGAATCCCCATATGCATTTAGCAATTTAATGCAAACAACAATTCTAAACATATTAAATGTTATTAACATGATGCGGATGACATGTGCAAGTTTTATGCAAGTATTTATGAAAATGTTGATAAGAGCATGCTATGAAGCATTTATCATCGTGGCGGAAACGAAAGGGGTGCCACGACGACGATAAGAAAACGGTGCCACGGCAACTTTCCGGTTCCGACAACTCATTGAGACGTCAGTGCAAAAGAAAGTGACGGGATCATGTCATGCAAGGATGGTGGGGTGCTCCCGGTAACCGGGTTCCCACGGGTCGATGATAGTGCCAAGCGAGGGAAACAACTAACGTTCATGGGAGGATACAACATCCAAACATGCATCTCATACGACACAAGCATTCGTTCTCGAACGGTCGTCTCGGGATTATACCTTTGAACCGTGCAAACGGGACGGTTCTCGTTCGGTGCAAAGTAGAGGAAGTAGACGTTCTTGGGACGTTCGTAGTGGAGGTAGTCGTACACGGCGACGGTAGTTGTACATGGGTCTTCGGCCAAGAAAGTAGTCGTACAACGTTTTCATTGAGGTTTGGGGTCACGACACGGAACATGACGTCCACGGGGTCTTCGAAGGTCGACGGCAGTGGTACTCGGTCGTTTCGAAGAGGTACTTGGGGTCTTCGAACTTTCCGGTCTCGTGAACTCGAAGAGGTACTTGGTGTTCTTAGTGATTCCGAAGACGGTGGTAGAGGTACACTTGTTGTAGGGGTACTTGTCGGATCCATGGCGACGGTAGTCGTTCACGTTCGTTCGGAGAGGTAAATGATGACTCCCAGGCCTAAGCGGTCGATGGTGGTGGTACTTGTCGCAACACCTTGTAGTTGTTCGGGCGTCGGTATCCAACAGAAGAAAACGAACTGGCTGCAACCGAAGGAAGCAGGGCTTGCGGATGTGGTGCTCACAGTAGTGGTGGATGCATGGGGCAAAGGCAACAGCAGCATGCGCATGGGGCCATGGTGATGCTGTAGGGGAGCAGCGGCGGCCTGCCTGAGCGAGGCCAGCAGGGGCGGTGACGAAGCTAGCAGAGCCGTGGGAGTATAGAGACGAGGCAGAGGCGCAACGACGTCCCCGGCGAGCAAGACAAGGTGTCGTTGAGTAGAGGAGGTGCCCAGCAGCTAGGGGAGGCCGGCGGACAACGGTTAGCAGCGGAGGTTGCCGACGTTCGCCCTACGAACTCGAGGAGGAGGCGCTGGGCAGCACGCGGGCACGGAAAAGAGGGAAGGCGCGGCAGCTGTGGTCCATGAAACAACCGAGGCGCAGGATCCAGGCCATGGCAACGGCGAGGCGGGTCGAGGGCGGCGGCGCTTCTGGTCCCAGTGGGAGGAAGAGCAACCCAGGAGCTCGCGAGCTCGACCTTCAGGCACAAGGAGCACAGGTTCCAGGATCCTTATCACTTGTGCGTGCCTGTGGGAGGAGGGAATCGAGGAGAGGGCGAGGGGAAGGAGATGGGGATCAGGCACGGGCTCCTGCATGCGGAGGACGAGGTGGAGAGAAGGGATCGATGGGGATGGGGTTGTGGCGGAGCAAGGGGAGACGAGGGAGTGTGATGGGATCGGGGGCCTAGGGTTAGAAATGGTTCAGGTGGGCTGTCCCAGAGTTAGGACAGGAGGGGGTCAGCTGGCCTCGGTGGGATAGTGGGGAAGCAGGTCGGCCTGGCTCTAAGGCCCAAGTGGCCAGCGGGGCTGGTTGGGCTCCTCTCTCTCTCTCTCTCCCTCTCTCTCTCTTATTTTCTATAAACAGAAAATAACAAAGAAGAAAAAGAGAAGAAAGGAAAAGTCAGCGATAGAACTTGGACACATGGATAAAATTTCCCGGACTCACAAAAATACGAGGAATTAGACAAAAATGGCTGGACGATTTTTAGAGGAAGTAAAATCCACACGCGTTGGATTTAACTCGGCAAGTTCGAATTTCGAAACCCATTCAAATGAACTCCAAATGGGTTGAAATTATAGGAGGTGACCCTACACACTAGATGTAATTTAAGGCCAGATTTGGAACATTTATGGGCAAAGTAAAATTGCAACTCAATTTACTAAAAGGCCCCAAAGGAAGAAGGGAAGTTGAGAAGGATAAAAGGAAATTTGAAGAATGGTGCATATGTGTTATGGGTGATTCCGAAAAATGGAATATTTTATAATAGCTCCCTAAATATCAGGAGGGTATGTTATAAACAGAACTCACCATGTGAATTCCCTCAATTTAAATAGATTGAAATATCTATGCAATTTATTTAGTTGAGTTGAGATGCAAAGATTAATGACATGATGGCATGATGACATGATGCAATGATGAATGCAACAAACCAACAACTCACATGACGAAACTTGGAAAACATGGAAGGCGTCTGAAGCTCCGGTCTTGGGGCATCACAACACTCCACCACTACAAGAGGATCTCGTCCCGAGATCTAGGGATGGCACCGAAGAGAAATGGAAGAGGAAGAGGTAAAACAAAGTTGCTTCTTGAAAAAAGAGTGAAACCAAAGAACCTTGCGAGATTGAACAAATTGAAAGAAAGAATACAATGAGGATGAACAAAGTTGAAAACACTCTGTTAGAAAAGAGGAACAAGGAACCTTACTAGAACCTTGTAGGTTGAAAGACATAAGAAAAAGGGTTGCAATGGACAAGAAGTACATGCAAGCACTCCGGTTGAAAATGGAAGGCAAAGAATATGAACATGAAAAGATTAGAGGATACTTGATGCTATCAACAACACACTGCCTCCAGAACTATTGAAAGAATGGCACAAGGGATAAGAACGATTTCAGACAGCACCCCGGTTGAGAAGGGAGGTAAGACTTCATAAGATGAGAGAGCTCGAATGAAAACACGACACTCCTGTTAAATGGATAAGCAAGGGAGAGAACATGGTCCTCACGATCCGAGATGATGAGTGAAGAGAGCAACATCACAATGCCTCCGGAACGAAAGAATAGAAGTTGGATCATTGGAAAGGAAATAATTGAGAAGAAAATGACATCTTCTACCACAATTGAATTTGAAAAGCATCCTTAAATAGAAGGATTGAACGGAGTTGTTGGAAAGACCAACAACGAAACGAATAATGTTGTAGTGGGATTATGGAAAACATCTCAAAACTGAGGTGAAGTTCTGCCATCGAAAATAAAGATTGATCGGGAACAAAGGAGAGATGAAAAACTTCTTCACCGAGATAGGAAGGAGAAGATTGGATCATTGATAAGAACCACAATTGCAACCATCCTTAGGATAGGATTTAGGTGAGATATAACCCAATATAACTCCAACAAAAAGCTTGATTGGTTGGAAAAGTCTTTTGAATGAAGAGAAAATGATGGATTTAGAATATGTCCTTCTTGACATTTGAGAATTGTGAAACACGAAGAGAAATTACCAAGAATGACATAACACCATCTCAAGAGATAAGCTAGGATGAAGTGCACTTTTGGAATGCATGATGAAGAATACTTGAACTCCTCAAAACAAAACATGTGCTGAGCACCCTTTTTAATTTTGAGTATAGCTTGGAGGATCATAACTTCGAGAGATATCTTGAAGAACAATTGAAGAATGAAAAGAATCCTTGACGAACCACCACGTAGAACCTTCGTGAAGAACTCTAGTAAGAAAAGAAAACATAAAAGAATTGAAGGTCTGAAGCAAACAAGATTGAAGCCTTCCAATGATTAGATGGAGCTTCGCGATGAAATAATTGAGAGATCGTGGAACTCCGGGAAAGAAAGATGAACAAATGAGATCAAGAATTTTGATGAACCTCCGGAATAAGAAATTTGATTCACTCGATGAAACAAGAATAAGAATTACATTATGCTTATCCTTCACCAATTTAAATTGATGACAAGCAACGGATTTGGCATACTACTTATTCTCGTAGAAAGGATTAAAGAGAGGTATAGCTTAAACTTGAGAAGGTCTTCAACGAACCACCGGTAGGGTTGAAACAATGAATAATTCTGTATGATAACGAAGGAAGAGAACTCTTGAACGAACCACTGTAAGAATTGAACAAGAAAGTAGCAAAAGCACAATTCACCGGGAAGAATTGGAAAATGAATGAAGATACTTGCTAGGATTTAGATACAAGTGAACGAAGAGATCATGAACTAATTAGAGGATGTTTGAGCGATGCACCGGTAAGATTTGGAGAACGAGAGCTGAAAGCTGGAATGAATAAAGCCGAAATGATGGTCTTTGGAGAATCAAACTAAAAAGACTCCTGAATTACTCCGGATGGGTGAAAAGAATTCTCACAATCGAAAACAATTATGAGAGGATGACATGAAGCTAGAACCACGAGTCTTGAGAGAACAGATAAGATATAGAGGAAAAAACTCTTCTTCGGTCTTCAAATGTTGAGAATGACGATGAGAAGCACCACCATGAATTGTTGAGGCACTCCGGAATGAAAATTAGAAAGGTTGAACCAACGATGAAAGAATTTGAAAGATCTTGGGGAAAGACATTTGATTGATGATTACTCATTCTTACGTCAAACTTGGAAAAGAATTTGAGAGTAACTCCGGGGAGATTAGAAGACTCAGGCAAGATCCTGGGAAAAAACCTATGGGTTAAAGCCCACTCAAAGGAAACACAGTTGAACGATTACTTGAAAGATATTGCACCAGTTGAATTAAATGACTTGAATGAGATAACAATCTCGAAATAGCTTGAATGGATCGAGAATGGAAACGCGAATCTCCTGAGATATCTTCAGCACTCTGAAATAAATGAATAGTGAGAAGTTTATGATTAAGAGGTGCACCGACATGAGAAAACATTTGAAGGAAAGAATATGATCAACACTGAAAGCTTGGATTGGATCCACCGGAGAAGAAAAGAATGGAGAATGATGAACTCGAAGCTTCCTTAGTATCTTCCTGAGAATCACCGGATAAGAACATTGACGAAAAAGAATGGAGAGACTTCACATCTATAAGATGGATAGTTGATTAAGAAATCCAAGTCCTTCAAGAAAAAGGGGGGAGGGCGGTAAAAACAAAGACAACTTGGGCACATGGAAAGGATACCGTTGAGAAAACTTAGAGTTGATCTTGCGGATGTTGAAAATGATCAGATCCACTTGAAAGAAGCACGTCGGTTGAAAAGGATTAGCATGACCATCTCGATGATCGAAAAGGATTAGCACTCCCATAGAAATATGAGAACACCATCTAGGAAAAATGTATGGAATCAACACATGATATTGAAGCAACTCGAATACCACAAAAAACCAAAACAAAGGATTTGGCTTGCAGAGTAAGCCGGAACAAACATATGATAGATCCCATATCATATCATGTGTCTGTTGGAAATATATTCTAGGAGCTACTTGAATTCCCACCTATAAAACTCCCGAAACTTTCTGGTTATGCAGTCAGGTGTTGGGGATACAGGGGTTGCATAATATCTCACCCAAATTAACAATCCCTACATCCAGTTATATCCATCCTTCAACACATAACCAAGAAACCTTCGGAAATCATGTACCTCAACCTTCAAAAAGCATCAGTTATACGAGTTATGGCAATACTCCTGAACTCCCACCCCAGTACTGGGTGGTGTCGAGGTTATCTCACCAACAACTGCATAAAAGAGATTTTCGATGTCGACGAACTCAGGTATTCCAGAACTGCAACGATAAAATTGTGACGACAACACCTTGGAGCTCAACTCCCCGGGACACTGCCACAACCCCTAAATGTCAGGAGGTACCAAGAACAATGTTCTCATCACAAAACCATCGGAACGATTCCAAGATACTTGCGTGATACTAAAAAAAATTTCATGAAATTTGAGGAGAGGAGAGTCAAAACTTCTACAACAGGAGGCCTCACCAGAGCGACAAAGGGACTGAGGAGTAAAAAGAATCCTACTCTCTGATATATATAATCCTAAGACTCAAAACATTTTGTTCTAGACTCAACAACGTCAGCGATTCGATCAAGCAGAGGGCTCCTAAGTCGGGGATGGCTCTGATACCAACTTGTAACACCCACAATGCGGTTATATCTCCCACGTGTCGGGGCACGACTTAGAGGCATAGCCGCATGGTAGGTTTGTCGCAAGAGGGATAATCTTCACACAATCCCATGTACTGAATAAGAAAGGGATAAAGAGTTGGCTTACAATTGCCACTTCACACAAATACAAGTTAAACATACATTATCCAAAATACAATCATGGTCCGACTACGTAACCAAAATAAAAGAAGACAACCCCAAATGCTAGATCCCCGATCATCCCAACTGGGCTCCACTACTGATCAACAGGAAACAAAACAAAACAACAAACACGATCTTCATCAAGCTCCCACTTGAGCTTGGTTGTGTCATCTGCACTGGTATCATCAGCACCTGCAACTGTTTGGAAGTATCTGTGAGTCACGAGGACTCAGCAATCTCACACCCGCGAGATCAAGACTATTTAAGCTTATGGGTTGGATAGGGCGATGAGGTGGAGCTGCAGCAGGCACTAAGAAAAAATGGTGGCCAACATACGCAAATAAGAGTGAGAAGAGAAGCAACGCAACACCCGTGAAGCTAGAAGTGATCAAGAAGTGATCCTGAAACTACCTACGTTCAAGCATAACACAAGAACCGTGCTCACTTCCTGGACTCCGCCGAGAAGAGACCATCACGGCTACGCACATGGCTGATGTATTTTAAATTAAGTCAAGTGTCAAGTTATCTACAACCGGACATTAAAAAATTCCATTTGCCACATAACCATGGGCACGGCTTTCGAAAGTTCAAACCCTGCAGGGTTGTCCCAACTTAGCCCATCACAAGCTCTCACGGTCAACGAAGGATACTCCTTCTCCCAGGAAGACCTGATCAGTCTCGGAATCCCGGTTACAAGACATTTCGACAATGGTAAAACAAGACCAGCAAGACCACCCGATGCGCCGACATCCTGATAGGAGCTGCACATATCTCGTTCTCAGGGCAACACCGGATGAACACTACGTACAGCTAAAACCAGCCCTCAAGTTTCCCCAAGGTGGCGCCGCAAGTGGTTCTGGTTTGGACCAACACTTAGAGAAGCATTGGCCCAGGGGGGTTAAAATAAAGATGACCCTCGGGTTAATTACTCCCAAGGGAAAGGTATAGGTTGTTAGGCAAATGTAAAACCAAGGCTGGGCCTTGCTGGAGGAGTTTTATTCAAAGCGAACTTTCAAGGGGTTCCCATAACACCCAACCGCGTAAGGGACGCAAAATCAAGGAACATAACACCAGTATGACGGAAACTAGGGCGGCAAGAGTGGAACAAAATACCAGGCATAAGGCCAAGCCTTCCACCCTTTACCAAGTATATAGATGGATTAATTAAATAAGATATATTGTGATATCCCAACATATCCAAGTTCCAACATGGAACAAACTTCAGCTTCACCTGCAACTAACAACGCTATAAGAGGGGCTGAGCAAAGCGGTAACTTAGCCAAACGACGGTTTGCTAGGAAGGTGGGTTATAGGCTTGACATGGCAATATGGGAGGCATGATATAACAAGTGGTAGGTAGCGTGACATAGCGGTAGAACGAACAACTAGCAAGCAAAGATAGAAGTGATTTCGAGGGTATGGTCATCTTTCCTGAGATCCCGCAAGCAAGAAGAACGAGTCCATGAAGAAGACAAACGGACATAGTCGAACGGATCCTCACAAACGCGACGTTATCGGAACTAACCCGAAGATGCAACACCAGAAAGAAGCAAACAATATAGTAAACAACCATCACATAAGCATGGCACGATGCGCAAACAAGTATGATGCATGACCGGTTTAAATATGCATGGCATGGCAAAGTACACAAGCAAAACTACAAGTTAAGTGGAGCTCAATATGCAATGAGTTGCATATTGATGAAATACCACATTTAATTATTTAGTTCACTCCTGGTTATGTACCCAACAAAATTAAATGTTCTTAACATGGAAAGAGGTGAAACATGAGTAAAATACACAGCTGGGCATTTTAAATGAGGTCGGAAACATCAAACAACAATTCTGGTGAATCCCTATATGCATTTAGCAATTTAATGCAAACAACAATTTTAAACATATTAAATGTTATTAACATGATGCGGATGACATGTGCAAGTTTTATGCAAGTATTTATGAAAATGTTGATAAGAGCATGATATGAAGCATTTGTCATCGTGGAGGAAACGAAAGGGGTTCCACGGCGATGATAACGAAACGGTGCCACGGCAACGTTCCGGTTCCGACAACTCATTGAGACATCGGTGCAAAAGAAAGTGACGGGAGCGTGTCATGCAAGGATGGTGGGGTGCTCCCGGAAACCGGGTTCCCACGGGTCGACGATGGTGCCAAGCGAGGGAAACAACTAACGTTCACGGGAGGATACAACATCCAAACATCCATCTCATACAACACAAGCATTCGTTCTCAGACGGTCGCCTCGGGGTTATACCTTCGAAGCGTGCAAACGGGGCGGTTCTCGTTTGGTGCAAAGTAGAGGAAGTAGACGTTCTCGGGACGTTCGTAGTGGAGGTAGTCGTACACGACGACGGTAGTTGTACACGGGTCTTCGGCCATGGAAGTAGTCGTACAACGTTTTCATAAAGGTTCGGGGTCACGACACGGAACTTGACGTCCACGGGGTCTTCGAGGGTCGATGGTAGTGGTACTCGGTCGTTTCGAAGAGGAAGTTGGGGCTTCGAACTTGCCGGTCTCGTCAACTCGAAGGGGTACTTTGCGTTCTTGGTGATTCCGAAGACGGCGGTAGAGGTACACTTGTTGTAGGGGTACTTGTCGGAACCACGGCGACGGTAGTCGTTCATGTTGGTTCGGAGAGGTAAATGGTGACTCCAAGCCCTTCGCGGTGGATGGTGGTGGTACTTGGCTCAACACCTTGTAGTTGTTCGGGCGTCGGCATCTGATGTCTACTGCACAACCTTCTTCTTGTAGACGTTGTTGGGCCTCCAAGTGCAGAGGTTTGTAGGACAGTAGCAATTTTCCCTCAAGTGGATGACCTAAGGTTTATCAATCCGTAGGAGGCGTAGGATGAAGATGGTCTCTCTCAAGCAACCCTACAACCAAATAACAAAGAGTCTCTTGTGCCCCCAACACACCCAATACAATGGTAAATTCTATAGGTGCACTAGTTCGGCGAAGAGATGGTGATACAAGTGCAATATGGATGGTAGATAATAGTTTTTGTAATCTGAAAATATAAAAACAGCAAGGCAACGAATGATAAAAGTGAGCGTAAACGGTATTGCAATGATAGGAAACAAGGCCTGGGCTTCATACTTTCACTAGTGTAAGTCCTCTCAACAATACTAACATAATTGGATCATAAAACTATCCCTCAACATGCAACAAAGAGTCACTCCAAAGTCACTAATAGCGGAGAACGAACGAAGAGATTATGGTAGGGTACGAAACCACCTCAAAGTTATTCTTTCCAATCAATCTGTTGGGCTATTCCTATAGGTGTCACAAACAGCCCTAGAGTTCGTACTAGAATAACACCTTAAGACACAAATCAATCAAAACCCTAATGTCACCTAGATACTCCAATGTCACCTCAAGTATCCGTGGGTATGATTATACGATATGCGTCACACAATCTCAGATTCATCTATTCAACAAACACAAAGGACCTCAAAGAGTGCCCCAAAGTTTCTACCGGAGAATCATGACGAACACGTGTGCCAACCCCTATGCATAGGTTCATGGGCGGAACCCGCAAGTTGATCACCAAAACATACATCAAGTGAATCAAGTGGTATCCCATTGTCACCACAGATACGCACGACAAGACATACATAAAGTGTTCTCAAATCTTTAAAGACTCAATCCGATAAGATAACTCCAAAGGGGAAACTCAATTCATTACAAGAGAGAAGAGGGGGAGGAGAAACATAGGATCCAACTATAATAGCAAAGCTCGCGATACATCAAGATCGTGCCAAATCAAGAACACGAGAGAGAGAGATCAAACACATAGCTACTGGTACATACCCTCAGCCCCGAGGGAGAACTACTCCCTCCTCGTCATGGAGAGCACCGGGATGATGAAGATGGCCACCGGTGAGGGTTCCCCCCTCCGGCAGGGTGCCGGAACAGGGTCCCGATTGACTTTTGGTGGCTACGGAGGCTTCTGGCGGCGGAACTCCTGATCTATCTTGCGTTCTGGAAGTTTTAGGTCACGTAGGTATATATGGGTGCAGGAGGTACGTCAGAGGAGCCACGAGGGCCCCACAAGGCAGGGGGCGCGCCCTAGGGGGGTGGGCGTGCCCCCCATCCTCGTGGCTTCCTCGTTCCTTCCTTGACGTGGGGTCCAAGTCCATCGGGTGGCTTTCGTTCCAAAAATAACTTCTCTAGTTGATTTCGTTCCGTTTCAACTCCGTCTGATATTCCTTTTCTTCAAAACACTGAAATAGGCATAAAACAGCAAATCTGGGCTGGGCCTCTGGTTAATAGGTTAGTTCCAAAAATAATATAAAAGTGGATAATAAAGCCCAATATTGCCCAAAACAGTATATAATATACCATGGAGCAATCAAAAATTATAGATACGTTGGAGACGTATCAAGCATCCCCAAGATTAATTCCTGCTCGTCCTCGAGTAGGTAAATGATAAAAAAGATAATTTTGATGTGGAATGCTAGTTGGCATAATTTCAATGTAATTCTTCTTAATTGTGATATGAATATTCAGATCCGAAAGATTCAAGACAAAAGTTCATATTGACATAAAGATAATAATACTTCAAGCATACTAACAAAGCAATTGTGTCTTCTCAAAATAACATGGCCAAAGTAAGTTCATCCCTACAAAATCATATAGTTTAGTCATGCTCCATTTTCATCACACAAGAATGCTCTCATCATGCACAACCCCGATGACAAGCCAAGCAATTGTTTCATACTTTAGTAATCTCAAACTCATAAACTTTCACGCAATACATGAGCGCGAGCCATGGATATAGCACTATGGGTGGAATATAATAATGAGGGGGTTATGTGGAGAAGACAAAAAAAGGAGAAAGTCTAACATCAACGAGGCTAATCAATGGGCTATGGAGATGCCCACCGATTGATGTTAATGCAAGGAGTAGGGATTGCCATGCGACGGATGCACTAGAGCTATAAATGTATGAAAGCTCAACAAAAGAAACTAAGTGGGTGTGCATCCAACTTGCTTGCTCATGAATACCTAGGGCACTTGAGGAGGCCCATTGTTGGAATATACAAGCCAAGTTCTATAATGAAAAATTCCCACTAGTATATGAAAGTGATAACTCAAGAGACTCTATATATGAAGAACATGGTGCTACTTTGAAGCACAAGTGTGGAAAAAAGGATAGTAACATTGCCCCTTTTTTTGGGCCTTCTTTTTTTCTTTGGCCTTTTTTGGGACAATGCTCTATTGAATGATGATCATCACACTTCTATTTATTTACAACTCAATGATACAACTCGATACTAGAACAAAGATGACTCTATATGAATGCCTCCGGCGGTGTACCGGGATATGCAATGAATCAAGAGTGACAAGTATGAAAAAATTATGAACGGTGGCTTTGCCACAAATACTATGTCAACTACATGATCATGCTAAGAAATATGACAATGATGAATGTGTCATGATGAACGGAATGATGGAAAGTTGCATGGCAATATATCTCGGAATGGCTATGGAAATGCCATAATAGGTAGGTATGGTGGCTGTTTTGAGGAAGATATAAGGAGGTTTATGTGTGACAGAGCGTATCATATCACGGGGTTTGGATGCACCGGCGAAGTTTGCACCAACTCTCGATGTGAGAAAGGGCAATGCACGGTACCGAAGAGGCTAGCAAGGATGGAAGGGTGAGAGTGCATATAATCCATGGACTCAACATTAGTCATAAAGAACTCACATACTTATTGCAAAAATCTACAAGTCATCAAAAACCTCGGTACTATGCGCATGCTCCTAGGGGGATAGATTGGTAGGAAAAGACCATCGCTCGTCCCCGACCGCCACTCATAAGGAATACAATCAAATAACACCTCATGTTTCAAATTTGTTACACAACGTTTACCATACGTGCATGCTACTGGACTTGCAAACTTCAACACAAGAATTTCTCAAATTCACAACTACTCAACTAGCATGACTTTGATATCACTACCTCCATATCTCAAAACAATCATCAAGCATCAAACTTTTCTTAGTATTCAACACACTCATAAAAATCCTTACAAATCTTTTATGCTTAGCATATTAGTATTTTAAGCAAATTACCATACTATTTAAGACTCTCAAAATAATATAAGTGAAGCATGAGAGTTCATCAATTTCTTCAAAATACAACTACCACCATGCTCTAAAAGATATAAGTGAAGGACTAGAGCAAACAACAAACTACTCCGAAGGATATAAGTGAAGATCAATGAGTAGTCGAATAATTATGCAACTATGTGAAGACTCTCCCATTTAATAATTTCATACCTTGGTACTTTATTCAAACAGCAAGCAAAACTAAAGAAAATAAAATGACGCTCCAAGCAAAACACATATCATGTGACAAATAAAAATATAGCTCCAAGTAAAGTTACCGATGAACGAAGACGAAAGAGGGGATGCCACCCGGGCATCCCCAAGCTTAGACGCTTGGTTATCCTTGAATATTACCTTGGGGTGCCTTGGGCATCCTCAAGCTTAGGCTCTTGCTACTCCTTATTCCATAGTCCATCGAATCCTTACCCAAAACTTGAAAATTTCACAACACAAAACTTAACAGAAAACTCGTAAGCTCCGTTAGTATAAGAAAATAAATCACTACTTCAAGGTACCGTAATGAACTCATTCTTTATTTATATTGGTGTTAAACCTACTGTATTACAACTTATCTATGGTTTATAAACTATTTTACTTGCCATATATTCATCAAAATAAGAAAACAACACACGAAAAACAGAATCTGTCAAAAACAGAACAGTCTGTAGTAATCTGGATAGGAGGCATGCTTTCATCATAATGAATTTGCTCATCAAAGCTTGGGGGACATAAAATATCATCTTCATCAAACATAGCTTCCCCAAGCTTGTGGCTTTGCATATCATTAGCATCATGGATATTCAAGGAATTCATACTAACAACATTGCAATCATGCTCATCATTCAAATATTTAGTGCCAAACATTTTATAGGTTTCTTCTTCTAGCATTTGAGCACAATTTTCCTTTCCATCATACTTACGAAAGATATTAAAAAGGTGAAGCGTATGAGACAAACTCATTTCCATTTTTTTTAGTTTTATTTTATAAACTAAACTAGTGCTAAAACAAGAAACAAAAAGATTCAATTGCAAGATCTAAAGATATACCTTCAAGAACTCACCTCCCCGGCAACGGCGCCAAAAAAGAGCTTGATGTCTACTACACAACCTTCTTCTTATAGACGTTGTTGGGCCTCTAAGTGCAGAGGTTTGTAGGACAGTAGCAAATTTCCCTCAAGTGGATGACCTAAGGTTTATCAATCCATAGGAGGCGTAGGATGAAGATGGTCTCTCTCAAGCAACCCTGCAACCAAATAACAAAGAGTCTCTTGTGTCCCCAACACACCCAATACAATGGTAAATTGTATAGGTGCACTAGTTCGGCGAAGAGATGGTGATACAAGTGCAATATGGATGGTAGATAATAGTTTTTGTAATCTGAAAATATAAAAACAGCAAGGTAACGAATGATAAAAGTGAGCGTAAACGGTATTGCAATGATAGGAAACAAGGCCTAGGGTTCATACTTTCACTAGTGTAAGTCCTTTCAACAATACTAACATAATTGGATCATAAAACTATCCCTCAACATGCAACAAAGAGTCACTCCAAAGTCACTAATAGGGGAGAACGAACGAAGAGATTATGGTAGGGTATGAAACCACCTCAAAGTTATTCTTTCCAATCAATCTGTTGGGCTATTCCTATAGGTGTCACAAACAGCCCTAGAGTTCGTACTAGAATAACACCTTAAGACACAAATCAATCAAAACCCTAATGTCACCTAGATACTCCAATGTCACCTCAAGTATTCGTGGGTATGATTATACGATATGCGTCACACAATCTCAGATTCATCTATTCAACCAACACAAAGGACCTCAAAGAGTGCCCCAAAGTTTCTACCGGAGAATCACGATGAAAACGTGTGCCAACCCCTATGCATAGGTTCATGGGAAGAACCCGCAAGTTGATCACCAAAACATACATCAAGTGAATCACATGGTATCCCATTGTCACCACAGGTACGCACGGCAAGACATACGTCAAGTGTTCTCAAATCTTTAAACACTCAATCCGATAAGATAACTCCAAAGGGGAAACTCAACTCATTACAAGAGAGAAGAGGGAGAGGAGAAACATAGGATCCAACTATAATAGCAAAGCTCGCGATACATCAAGATCGTGCCAAATCAAGAACACGAGAGAGAGAGAGAGATCAAACACATAGCTACTGGTACATACCCTCAGCCCCGAGGGAGGACTACTCCCTCCTCGTCATGGAGAGCATCGGGATGATGAAGATGGCCACCGATGAGCGTTCCCTCTCCGGCAGGGTGCCGGAACAGGGTCCCGATTGACTTTTGGTGGCTACGGAGGCTTCTGGCGACGGAACTCCTGATCTATCTTGCGTTCTGGAAGTTTTAGGTCACGTAGGTATATATGGGTGCAGGAGGTACGTCAGAGGAGCCACGGGGGCCCCACGAGGCAGGGGGCGCCCCCCCATCCTCGTGGCTTCCTCGTTCCTTCCTTGACGTGGGGTCCAAGTCCATCGGGTGGCTTTCGTTCCAAAAATAACTTCGCTTGTTGATTTTGTTCTGTTTCGACTCCGTCTGATATTCCTTTTCTTCAAAACACTGAAATAGGCATAAAACAACAAATCTGGGCTGGGCCTCCGGTTAATAGGTTAGTCCCAAAAATAATATAAAAGTGGATAATAAAGCCCAATATTGCCCAAAACAGTAGATAATATAGCATGGAGCAATCAAAAATTATAGATACGTTGGAGACGTATCAGTATCCAATAGAAAAAACGAACTGGCTGCAACCAAAGGCAGCAGGGCTTGCGGATGTTGTGCTCGCAGCAGTGGTGGAGGCATGGGGCAAAGGCAACAGCAGCATGGGCACGGGGCCATGGTGATGGTGTAGGGGAGGCAGCGGCGGCCTGCCTGAGCGAGGCCAGTAGGGGCGGTGACGGAGCTAGTAGAGCCGCGGGAGCATAGAGACAAGGCAGAGGCGCAACGATGTCCCTGGCGAAAAACACAAGGTGTCATTGAGCAGAGGAGGCGCCCAGCAGCTAGCGGAGGCCGGCGGACGACGGTTAGCAGCGGAGATTGCCGACGTTCGCCCTACGAACTCGAGGAGGAGGCGCCGGGTAGCGCGCGGGCACGGAGCAGAGGGAAGGCACGGCGGCTGTGGTCCATGAAACAACTGAGGCGCGGGCTCCAGGCCATGGAAACGGCGAGGCGGGTTGATGGCGGCGGCACTTCTGGTCCCAGCTGGAGTAAGAGCAACCCAGGAGCTCGCGATCTCGACCTTCAGGAACAAGGAGCACAGGTTCCAGGATCCTTCTCACTTGTGAGGGCATGTGGGAGGAGGGAATCGAGGAGAAGGCGAGGGGAAGGAGATGGGGATCAGGCACGGGCTAATGCGTGCGGAGGACGAAGGGGAGAGAAGGGATTGATGGGGATGGGGTTCTGGCAGCGCAAGGGGAGACGAGGGAGTGAGATGGGATCGGGGGCCTAGGGTTAGAAATGGTTCAGGTGGGCCGGCCCAGAGTTAGGATAGGAGGGGGTCAGCTGGCCTCGGTGGGATAGTGGGGAAGCAGGTCGGCCTGGCTCTAAGGCCCAAGTGGCCAGCTGGGCTAGTTGGGCTCCTCTCTCTCTCCCTCCCTCTCTCTCTCTCTCTCTCTTATTTTCTATAAACAGAAAATAACAAAGAAGAAAAAGAAAATAAAGGAAAAGTTAGGGATAGAACTTGGACACGTGGATAAAATTTCCCAGACTCACAAAAATACGAGGAATTAGACAAAAATGGCCTAACGATTTTTATAGGAAGTAAAATCCACATGCATTGGATTTAATTCGGCAAGTTTGAATTTCGAAACCCATTCAAATGAACTCCAAATGGGTTGAAATTATAGGAGGTGACCCTACACACTAGATGTGATTTATGGCCAGATTTGGAACATTTATGGGCAAAGTAAAAATGCAACTCAATTTACTAAAAGGCCCCAAAGGAAGAAGGGAAGTTGAGAAGGATAAAAGGAAATTTGAAGAATGGTGCATATGTGTTATGGGTGATTCTGAAAAATGGAATATTTTATAATAGCTCCCTAAATATCGGGAGGGTATGTTATAAAGAGAACTCACCATGTGAATTCTCTCGATTTAAATAGATCAGAAGATCTATGCAATTTATTTAGTTGAGTTGGGATGCAAAGATTAATAACATGATGGCATGATGACATGATGAAATGCACATGATGCAATGATGAATGCAATAAACCAACAACTCACATGATGAAACTCGGAAAACATGGAAGGCGTCTGAAGCTCCGACCTTGGGGCATCACAGATATGCCAAGCCACAAGCTTGGGGATGCTATGTTTGATGAGTATGAAATGTTTGAAGATTTATTTTCTGGAAATAATGCTTGTCCTAAGCTTGGAGATGCTTTCCTTAATGAATATGATCCTTTGATTCCTTCTACTTTCAATAAGAAAATTTATTACGATGATAGCATGCCTCGTATTTATGATGATTACATTGATGAAAGTGCGTTTGGAAGAGTGTCAACTTTAGGTAGTAGTGATCCCACTATTTTGGAGGGTGTTGAATCTTGTTACAATATTGATGAAAGTGGATTTGGAGAGGCCATGACTTTATTTAGTGATACATCCACTATTTTGGAAGAGGTTTGAATTGATTAAATGAAGTTGCTATCTATGATGGTTATTATGATGACATCTATGCCATAAAGAGTGATAAATCTTCTATGCTTGTGCATCATGAAAAGAGTGCTCTATGTGATGGTCATATTGTTTAATTCATTCATGATGCCTCTGAAAATTATTATGAGAAAGGAACTTATGCCCTTACATATCTCAATAATATCAAGTTTCTTCTCTGTGTGTTGATTGTTTTGAAGTTGCACTTGTTTTGCCTTCCTATCTAGTTGATTCCTGTTCCCATAAGTTATTTCCTCACAAAATCCCTATGCATAGGAAGTGTGTTAGACCTAAATGTGCTAGTAACGTGCGTCATGATGCTCTCTTCATGTTTCAATTCTTATCTTTTGTGCGAGCATCATCGAAATCATCATGCCTAGCTTGAAAGGCATAAAAGAAAAGCGCTTGTTGGGAGACAACCCAACACTTTTACCTACTTTTTTTTTGTGTTCACATGATTATGCTACTTTAGTAATCATGTTTTATTGTCTTTGTTTCAATAAAGTGCCAATTAAAGCCTTTAGGACCTTGTTGGGTGATAGTTGCTTTTGAGCTTGCTGAAAAACAGAAACTTTTGCGCTCACGAAAATAATTCTAGTTTTTTTAAAAGCGTGATAAAATGCTGATTATTTTTTCATAAGATTAATATACAAATTTATGAGGTTTCCCTAATTTTTCAGAATTTTTGGAGTAGCAGAAGTATGGTTGGAGTACAAATTACTACACACTATTCTATTTTTGACAGATTCTGTTTTCAATGCATAGTTTGCTTGTTTTCTAGTTTCTATGGCTTATGTTGCTCAATATCAATTGTATAAATGATATGCTACATTAGACATTGTGTGAGAACCATTATTAATCTTGTCTTTGACAGTACCAAAAGTGAAATGGTTTGCTCTTTATCATACTAACCTATATCACAAAGTTTCGTTAAGTTTTGTGTGATTGAAGTTTTCAAGTTTTGGGGTGAGATATCGATATGAGGAGAATAAGGAGTGAAAAGAACCTAAGCTTGGGGATTCCCAAGTCACCCCCAAGGAAATATTCAAGGAACATCCCAGCAACTAAGCTTGGGGATGCCCCGGAAGGCATCCCCTCTTTCGTCTCCAACATTATCGGTAACCTCACTTGGAGCTATGTTTTCATTCATCACATGATATGTTTTTTTCTTGCAGCGTCAATTTATTTTGTTAGTATTTGTTTTCTGTTATTTATAATAATGTTTTTCATATTTTATTTCAATAAAAGTGGCAATTATACATGTTGCTGTTTTGCAAGTATACATGCTTATTTTGCAAGTATACATGTTGCTGTTTGAAAACAGAGAGTTTACCTCTGTTGCAAAAATTCCCTAGAAAAGTAAGAATGTGATAAAATGTTGATTGTTTTTGCAAAATGAGCTCTGATAAATTTTCTACAGTATGGTAAATTTTCATCATTTTTGGAGTTAGGGAAGTATTGATACTCTTGCATTCTTTACACACGGTACTGTTTTGGCAGATTGCTGTTATGTTTGCATTGTTTGCATATGTTTGCTTGTTTAATGATTCTATTTGAGGATAGCAGTATTAAATATGCAGAGGCATTTACTATTAAATGTTGAATAACAATTTTAGTGATTTTTTGCAGTAGACAATGATAAGGTTTTTGCATTGGTTTATACTAACTTATCTCACGAGTTCTTGTTGAGTTTTGTGTGGATGAAGCTTTTGAGATTTAGGAAAAATGTGATATGAGAAGAATTAAGGAGACACAAAAGCTCAAGCTTGGGGATGCCCGAGGCATCCCAAGATAATATTTCAAGAAGTCTCAAGCATCTAAGCTTGGGGATCCCCCGGTAGGCATCCCACCTTTCTTCGTCAACAATTATCGATTAGTATCGGTTGAGCCTAAGTTTTTGCTTCTTCACATGATGTGTGCTATCCTTGGTTTGTCATTTTATTTTGTTTTGATTGCTATTTTAATAAAATGCTTAGATGTGAAAGCTTTTTTTATAAGGGAGAGTCCTCAAATAGCTACCTATTTACTTAACTACTCTCTTGATCGTCACTTTTTTTGGAGTAGCTCGTCATTTACTCTTGTGCTTCACTTATATCCTACGAGTAAATCGTTGAATGAATTGAATATCATGAAGTTGAAATCATATCATGCCTAGTGGTAGCTTCACATTGGGTTTAGAAAGTGAAACCTTTTGAGGCTTGACAATCACAATATTGTTCATACAAGTAATTCACGAATAATTAGTATAAGGAAGAGAACATTCACATGCAAATACACTATCATGGAAATCTTTTGTGATTGTGATCCCCCATCAAAATATTATATGCCAAAATTGTTTAGGTTGGACAAGGAAGACAACGTAATGGTTTATGTTTTTTCATATTCACATAGAAGTTATATTGTCATAGATCCTTCAACATGTGGTGCTTGCCCCCCATATTTGCTAGCCAAAAATTCCACACCAAGTAGAGATACTACTTGTGCATCCAAAAACCCTTAAAACCAAATCTTATTTTCAAGACTCCACCATACCTACCTAAGGGTTGAGCAAGATCCTGCAGGTAAGTTGTCATCGGTGAAAAAAGGCAATATAAATTGCTTCTAAAAGTGTAAGATCATTTAGTGTAAGAGAAAATTGAGCATTATACGAGCTTGTGATGGTACAACAATAAAAGCGACAGACTGCATAATAAAGGTTGCTATCATAAGGGGCAATACAACGTGACGTTCCTTTGCACGAAGGGATTGAGCACACAAACAAATAAGCGCATGGCAACCTCTGATTCCCTCTACGAAGGGCCAATCTTTTACTTTTATGTATTTACTTTTATGCAAAGAGTCAAAGTTCTTCTCTCTATTCCTTTTTATTTTTCTCTTTTGGCAAGCATCATGTGGTGAGGAAAGATCTAGGCAGATATGTCCAGTTGAATATGGGTAGCATGAGTTATTATTGTTGACATCACCCTTGAGGTGAATACGTTGGGAGGCAAAACAATAAGCCCCTATCTTTCTATGTGTCCGGTTGAAACATTTTGCTCATGTGTACAAGGTGAGTGTTAGCAATCATACAAGACAATATGATGGTTGAGTATGTGGAGCTCTTGCTTAAACTCTGTTGAATAAGTTGAATTGCAATTGCTTGGTGACTAAGAATATTGGTTATTGAGTTTCAAGAGAATTCATTGTTTGAACCTTAACATGTGAATTGGTTGCTACTATAACATGAGAAGTTTCATAAGAAAGAATTGCTGTTATGATGCTAGGAAAAGTGATTGAAATTATCACTAATCAAACTTGTGCACTTTTCTAGCATTCACACTTCATAAATTATTTGTTTTATCATTTACGTACTCGAGGACGAGTAGGAATTAAGCTTGGGGATGCTGATACGCCTCCAACGTATCTATAATTTATGAAGTATTCATGCCAATATATTATCATTCTTGGATGTTCTACAATCATTTTATAGCAAATTTATATCATTTTTTGGGACTAACCTATTGACCTAGTGCCCAGTGCCAGTTGCTATTTTTTACTTGTTTTTTACATCACAAAAAATCAATATCAAATGGAGTCCAAACACCGTGAAACTTTTTGTGGATCTTTTATGGGCCAGAAGACTCCCGATGGGCCAAAGTAGCACCGGGGGGTGCCCCAAGGTGGGCACAACCCACTAGGGCGCACCAGGGCCCCCTGGCGCGCCTAGGTGGGTTGTGCCCACCTCGGTGGCCTCCCGTACCCCTTATTTGCACTATAAATTCCCAAATATTTTGAAACCCTTCGGGGTTAATCTAGATCAGAAGTACCGCCGCCGCAGGGCTCCGTAGCCACCGAAAACCAATCTAGACCCGTTCCGGCACCCTGCCGCAGAGGGGAATCATCTTCGGTGGCCATCTTCATCATCCCGGCGGCCACCACGATGAGGAGGGAGTAGTACACCCTCGGGGCTGAGGTTTGTACCAGTAGCTATGTGTTTAATCTCTCTCTCTCTCTCTCTCTCTCTCGTAATCTATATCATGGGCTTTGTTAATATAGTCGGATCATATGATGTTTCTCCCCTCTATACTCTTGTTGTAATGAATTGAATCTTTACCCTTTGAAGTTTTATCATGTCAGATTGAATGTTCAGATTTGAGAACACATGATGTATGACTTGCGGTATGAATACTTGAGGTGACAATGTGGTATCTTATTGATTCACTTGATATATGTTATGGCACTCAACTTGCGGATTCCCGCGGTGATATTGGGGTAATCTATGCATAGGGGTTGATACACATTTTTATTATCTTTTCTCCGATAGAAACTTTGGGGTCTCTTTGTAGTTCTTTGTGTGGATTGAGTATTATGAATATGAATATGCTTTGGTGTTATTCTAGTACGAACTCTAGGATAGATCGAATGGGAAAAATAACTTTGCATTATTTTAGTACGAACTCTTGAATAGATCGAGCGGAAAGAAGAGCTTTGAGGTGGTTTCGTACCCTACAAACAATTCCTATCTTTCGCTCTCTGCTAATAGGAACTCGGGAGTGATTCTTTATTGTACGTTGAGGGATAATCATATGATCCAACTTTGTTAGCACTGTTGAGAGATTGCACTAGCAAAAGTACGAACCCTAGACCTCATTTTTAAGCATTGCAACACCGTTTTTGTGCCCGTTTACTATTTGCTACCTTGCTGTTTTTATTTATTTAGATTATAAAAATATATTTCTACCATCCATATCACACTTTTATCACCATCTCTTCGTGCACCTATACAATTTGCCATTGTATTGGGTGTGTTGGGGACACAAGAGAGTTCTTGTATTTGGTTGCAGGGTTATTTGAGAGAGACCATCTTCATCCTACACCTCTCATAGATTGATAAACCTTAGGTCATCCACTTGAGGGAAAATTGCTACTATCCTACAAAACTCTGCGATTGGAGGCCCAACATGTGTCTACAAGAAGAAAGTTGCGTAGTAGACATCAGGCACCCGACCTCAAAATGTAGGTACCCGCCAACACTGGGCGCGGGCTCCTCGTCATTTGGGCCATTGCGCCTGTCGGACTGACGGCATGCCTCTCAATGCTGCTCTATGGTGACGCATGCATCTTCCTTCCGCCAGTCTTCCAAAACTCGTCGCTGATCACGACGGGCTTGCGGGTCAGATGAAGCCATTGATGTCTCGTCGGGCTCGTCGACTCGCTAGGCCCGCTGAGGCTACGACTGGGTCTATTGCCGCAGAGGTGACTGCACTGTTGGCATATTCCTCTCAACGCGGCCAATGTCTCAGGCCGCCGTCGCCGTTTGTCAGCCTCGCGGCGGCTCCACATGCTGTGACTTTCCGGCCTTAGCAAAGCCAATCCAACTCTCGATAGTGGCCCTCCACTCATCCATCTTGTCAGCCGTTGGTGGAAAGTTCAACAGGAGCTGAGCTTGCGTCATTGCTTCCGCGGCTGTGCTCGGCATTGCCAGTGAGGAAGACCACGACATTTCTCGACTTCTGGAAGAACCAGTGGGAGCATCACCGTGTTCTCGTCATCATGGTCCAGTCCCCAAAGTAGTTTGGTGATGAGTGGGACGTGATAGGGGGTCGGTGGCACTGTTCAACGCTCTGCCCTGCCCGTCTTGTTCCGGGCAAGAGGTGCACCTCGTGGCCGCACCCGTGGTAGGAGGAATCGAAGGATCACGGCTTGCACCGGAGCAGGCGTTGCTACCTCTTGAGCTTGCGTTGGTTTTTCCCTTAAAGAGGAAAGGGTGACGCAACAAAGTAGAGTAAGTATTTCCCTCAGCTTTTGAGAACCAAGGTATCAATCCAATAGGAGAAAACGCACAAGCCACCAAATACCTGCACAAACAAACACCAACTTTGACCCAACGCGACAAAGGGGTTGTCAATCCCTTCACAGTTATTTGCAAAGTGAGATCTGATATAGATGGATAAACGGTAAAGTAATATTTTCGGTATTTTTGGTTTATAGATCGCAAAGTAAATGATTGCAAAGAAAGTAAATAGGAAACTAAAATTATAGATACGAAACTTATATGATGGAAGATAGACCCGGGGGGCCATAGGTTTCACTAGAGGCTTCTCTTAAGATAGAAAATATTACGGTGGGTGAACAAATTACTGCCAAGCAATTGATAGAAAAGCGCAAAGTTATGACGATATCTAAGGCAATGATCATGAATATAGGCATCACGTACGTATCAAGTAGACCGAAACGATTCTGCATCTACGAGTATTACTCCACACATCAACTGACTCTTGCCTGCATCTAGAGTATTAAGTTCATAAGAACAAAGTAATGCATTAAGTAAGATGACATGATGTAGCGTGATAAACTCAAGAAATATGATGAAACCCCCATCTAGTTATCCTCGATGGCAACAATACAATACGTGTCGGTTCCACTTCTATCACTAGGATCGAGCATGGCAAGATTGAACCCAAAGCCAAGCACTTCTCCCATTGCATGAAAAACCAATCCAGTTGGCCAAACCAAATCGATAGTTCGAAGTGACTTCCAAAGATATCAAATCATGCATAAAAGAATTCAGAGGAGATTCAAATAATGTTCATAGATAAGCTAATCATAAATCCACAATTCATCAGATCTCGGCAAACACATTGCAAAAAAGTATTACATCAAATAGATCTCCAGGAACATCGAGGAGAACATGGTATTGAGAATCAAAGAGAGAGAGGAAGTCATCTAGCTACTAGCTATGGACCCGTAGGTCTGTGGTAAACTACTCACGCTTCATCAGAGAGGCAATGGTGTTGATGTAGAAGCCCTCCATGATCGAATCCCCCTCTGGAAGGACACCGGAAAAGGCCCCTAGATGGGATCTCATGGGTACAGAAGGTTGCGGTGGTGGAAAAGTGGTTTCGTGGTTCCTCGAGAAGGTTTTGGGGTATTTGAGAATATATAGGCAGAAGAAATAGGTCGGTGGAGTCACGAGGAGCCCACAAGGGTGGGGGGAGCGCCCTACCCCCTAGGCGCATCCTCCGTCCTTGTGGGTGCCTCGTAGCTTCCTTCACGTGTACTCCAAGTCCTCTGGATGTCTTTTGGTCCAAGAAAAATCATTGCGAAAGTTTCATTTCATTTGGACTCCGTTTAGTATTCCTTTTCTGCGAAACTCTAAAAGAAGGAAAAAACAGGAAATGGCACAGGGCTATCGGTTAATAGGTTAGTCCCAAAAATCATATAAAATAGCGTATTAATGCATATAAAATATCCAAAACAGATAATATAATAGCATGGAACAATCAAAAATTATAGATACGTTGGAGACGTATCAAGTATCCCCAAGCTTAATTTCTGCTCGTCCTCGAGTAGGTAAATGATAAAAATAGAAATTTGGATGTGGAATGCTACCTAACATATTTATCAATGAAATTCCCTTTATTGTGGCATGACTGTTCAGATCCGTCTGATTCAAAACAAAAGTTTAGTATTGACATAAAAACAATAATACTTCAAGCATACTAACAACATAATATGTCTTCTCAAAATAACATGGCCAAAGAAAGCTTATCCCTACAAAATCATATAGTCTATGCTCCATCTTCATGACACAAAATATTTAAATCATACACAACCCCGATGACAAGCCAAGAAACTGTTTGATACTTTTGATGTTCTCAAAAATTTTCAACTTTCACGCAAAACATGAGTGTGGGCCATGGACATAGCTCTATGGGTGGAATAGAAGGTGGTTGTGGAGAAGACAAAAAAGAGGGAGATAGTCTCACATCTACTAGGCGTATCAACGGGCTATGGAGATGCCCATGAATAGATATCAATGTGAGTGAGTAGGGATTGCCATGCAACAGATGCACTAGAGTTGTAAGTTTATGAAAGCTCAAAAAGAAAACTAAGTGGGTGTGCATCCAACTTGCTTGCTCATGAAGACCTAGGGCAATTTGAGGAAGCCCACAATTGTAATATACAAGCCAAGTTCTATAATGAAAATTCCCACTTGTATGTGAAAGTGACAACAGAGGAGACTCTCTATCATGAAGATCGTGGTGCTACTTTGAAGCACAAGTGTGGTAAAAGGATAGTAGCATTACCCCTTCTCTCTTTTCTCTCATTTTTTATTTGGGCCTTCTCTCATTTTTTTGGCCTCTTTTTTTGTTCGGAGTCTCATACCGACTTGTGGCAGAATCATAGTCTCCATCATCCTTTCCTCACATGGGACAATGCTCTAATAATGAAGATAATCCCACTTTTATTTACTTACAACGCGATACTTAGAACAACGTATGACTCTATATGAATGCCTCTGGCAGTGTACCGGGATGTACAATGAATCAAGAGTGACGTGTACGAAAGTATTATGAATGGTGGCTTTGCCACAAATACGATGTCAACTACATGATCATGCAAAACAATATGACAATGATGGAGCGTGTCATATAAACGGAAAGATGGAAATTTGCATGGCAATACACTACAAAAAATACACTTCCGTGATGATACGCGTTTGTCACAGTAGGTCACGTTTTCTATCTTGCATGTACATCCATGACGGTTTTATGACAGAATCAAGATAATCATACCTATGCTGTCGTAGAAGTGTTCCATGACATTACCAAAATTATCATCACGGAAGTGTCCACTTCCATGATGATAAATCACGCGTCATAGAAGTGCTTTCGTCAAGGGTGACTGACACGTGGCACCCACCATAACGGGTCGCCGTTAAGTTATCGGGTTCTAGATTGGATCCGATAACCCGTTAACAGCTCGGACCAATGGGGATTTTCCACATGTAAAATTATCGTTGGCTGGAGGAAACACGTGTCGGCTCACCGTTGGGACAGATGTCATCCACTCATTGGACAACATGCGCCAATGATACGTCGACATGCGGCACGGCCCAACAGAGGCCCATTCCTGTGAAAAGGTCGGCCCGTTTGACTTGGTCAAAAGATAGCGGGTCGGCCCATGGAAAGCCTGTTAACGACGTGTTCGCACATAGCCCATTTATAGCCTGCTAACGCAGGGCCCGTTACAGCCTATCAGAATTAGGCCCAGTAGCGTCATCTGGGCCATCCAATATGATTCCAGCCCGTTGTAACTTCTGGCCCATGTTTGGCCCATGACGTCTTTCAGCCCATATGAGGCACTTTGTAACTCTTGGCCCATTAATCGGCCCGTAATGAATAGTACATCACTTTATACCCATTAACGGCCCATTATTCCAATGGGCCCTTTAAAGCCCATGTTATATTTCGGCCTTCTCAGGGCCCATTTATTCTTGGGCTCATTTCCAGCAGTCGGTTACTTACGGCCTGTTACTGGCCTTTTCTGATTGTGGGCCAAATTCTTCCCGTGGTTATAGTCGGCCCTTTTGTGGCCCGTTAATCCCTTAGGCCATTTTCATAGCATCATCAAATACGGCCGATTAATGACGGCCCATTATGGTCGGCCCATGAACGGACGATTCCAGCTCTAGCCCGTTTAAGGCCCATAATGCGGTCCGTTGTTGGACCATGTTTGGCCGATCGATCATACGGCCCATAGAAGGCCCATTGATGCTACGACCCATAGAAGGCCCATTGTTTCTATGGCCCGTAGGAGGCCCATGGTAACTACCATAAATATGTAGCCCATGGTTATTGTGGCCTAGTTTTAAAATATAGGTTATTGCGGCCACTAGCAAACCGCGGAAAAAGAAATGCACTGACTACAAGCAAACAAATAAACAAGACAACAAGGAAATAAATAAGCAAGCATGCTAGGCTATCACGACTATTACACATATTACATCCACTGGGCATCAAAGTTCGCCACCAATGCAAATATAGGGAACAAAGTAGCATATCATATACACTAGTTGTCAAAGTTGGCGACCAACGCAAATAAACGCCATGACAAAACAAGTCCAGAACTGAAACCACTTCGGAAGAGCTCAAGAAACAATATCCTGGGTACGCATAATGCTGGCAAGATGCTTAGCAAGCTTATTAACTTTCTCTTGTTTGGTGCTTAAATCCTCCAGCCCTTGCTGTTGCACAAGAAAGTATGCATCTGAATTCTGCAGGGACTTCCTTAGTCCTTCGGCTTCTTGCCGCAGCACAGCTGGCTGATGCCATTGAGCTAGTAGCTGAGACTAAAGAAGCTGAAGTGATTCAGGCAGCGAGTTCGAAGAGCTTGTGCCAGCGGTACTGGCTAGTAACTCAAACACTGCATCAATGCAGGACTGTGGCGTTTTCTCACTGTCTACATTATCGTTTGTATCACCTTTCTTGGAGACCAACAGGGTTGTCTCACCATCTTGAACCTTATCTACATTACTTTCTCTACCATTGCATAGTGGGGTGGTCTTCTCCAATATTCTGTTCACATACTACAAGAGAAACAAGCAGGCACATGACAGGTTCAACATGTAGTATACAAAACTCATTTTGGTAAATCGGTTCAGTAGTAAGGTGGACAGGATGACAACATGAAACAAACATATATCTATGTACTATGGTCATTGTATTGTCCATATCATTCTAGTTTATGTTGCCAAACCAAGATAGACACAGTTCAACTCATATATTTTTAAGACACAGCAGCATAGGCAGAATATAAGTGTGAGAAACTACACAACATTGGCAACACTTGTAATGTGTATCACATGAGAAAATAACTGTTTATACAACTGAAACTGAAATCAACATAGAGTAAGAAGTTAGAACAACAATCCAATTAAAGAAATAGGTATAAAACATACCTTTTACGTCGTTGGAGTTTCAATTGGATCCTTCAAATTCGAAAGTAGTTGGTATGAGTAAATATAGTGATGCAACAACAAAGGAGTATGGACCATAGCTACGGAATCTAACCTAAGAACAGTTGCTCTTCTGCTTTAAACATGGTGTTTGGGTTTGCTGTGGTGGTCTTCATGCTTTGGGCACTGCAGTGGCTTTACAAACTGCTCGTGCGGGGGTACTCTGTGGTGGACATGGTGCTTTGCAACTAGAAGTGGGTTACTATCTGCTGGGGTTGGGGTTAGATGGGTTGTAGCTGGTTCTGTGCCCAACGGTGTAAGTGTGCAATCTGGAAGAGTCTTGATTATGTGTGGTGGGGCTAGTTTTTGGGCCAGTACAACCATGGTTCTATCTGCATCAACGGGTAGCACTGTCTTTTGTGAAGAATGGGTTTTTGCTCCCTTAGATACTGCCATCACCCCCTCCAATTCAAATGGCTGATAAACAAGAAAAGAAATTGAACGTATAGACATTGTATGATAGACAGATGTGGTAATTCACATATATGTTGTCTAACCAAACATGACAGCATGACACAATTTCACATATATGATGCCTAACTAAACAAGATATCATGACACAGTTTCAGATATATGATGGATAACTTAACGAGATATAATGGCATAATTCAACATATGATGAGTATCTAAACATGATGACATGACAAAACTATATGATTTCTTTCTAAAATAGGTTGGGATGAAATAATTCACATACATGTTGTCTAAGTATACAGGATGAGATGATATAATTGACATAATTGATTCATATACTAAGCAGCTGGCACTCGCATGTATGATCTCTAAACTAAGAAAATGGAATTCAATATTGTGCATATGATTTCTAAACTAAGCAATGCAAGACACCATATGCATGATATGAGAAATATAAACATTGCAACTTAGAGCATACACCTCACCTGCGATATAGGACTGGTCATCTGTCTCTGAATCCTCCTCTGAGGAGCCCCTTGTAACCATCGAGATATATGCTTCAACAGGTACCATTGCCTGCTCTAAAGACCTTATTTTCACTCCTGATTTTTCCATAACTGGCTCAAACGGCTGACACACATGAAGAGTAGTTCAATATACACAGATTGTCGCCAAATGGAATACGTAATGAAAAAAAGATGGCATGAGATAATTCACATATATGATGCGTGGCTACATGGCAGTGCATAGTTCACATATATGATAACTGGCTGAAAAACATGTCATTGCATAATTCGCATATCTGATATAGAAAACAAATAGGAGGCATTCACACAAAGCATGTCTAATCTAAGCAGATGGCATGACAATGAAAGACACCATATGCATGCTATGAGCAATATAACCCTGCCAAGTTAGAGCATGCACCTCGGGGGGGGGGACACGACTGGTCATTTGTCTCTGAATCATCCTCCGAGGAGCTATATGTAACCAGCAAGAAATCTGCATTGACAGGTAGCACTGACTGCTCAGAAGACCTTGTTTTCACTCCAGATTTTCCCATGACCGACTCAAATGGCTGATGCACAGGAAGAGTAGATGAATGTATAAACATTGTTGACAAATGGAATACATTATGAAGAAAAATATGGCACGATACAATTCACATATACGGTGACTGGATAAACAGGATGGCATTGCATGATTCACGTATATGATGCCTGGCTAAAGAAGATGGCATTGCATAATTCCCATATACTCCTTCCGTTCCTAAATATTTGTCTTTTTAGAGATTTCAAATGGACTACCACATACGGATGTATATATACATATTTTAGAGTGTAGATTCACTCATTTTTCTTCATATGTAGTCACTTGTTAAAATCTCTAAAAATACAAATATTTAGGAACCGTGGGAGTATGATATAGAAACCAAACATGTGGCATTCACACAAAGCAAATCTAAACCAAGCCGATGACATATAAGATGTATAATGTAAGCAATGCGAGGCGCCATATGCATGATATGACCAACATCAGCATGCCAGGTTAGAGCAAACACCTCAGGTGGTAAATAGGAGTGGTCGGTTCCCTTTGAATCCCCATCTGAACAGTTATCTTCCTCCAGAATACAATATGGAATGGAGGGAAGGGGGCCCCACTTCACCCACCATGGAGCGACATCTGCATGACATTATATTCCAACACAACAGTCTTCTCTTTTTCTCTACATGTTCAGTACGGTTGTGTACAATAACTGACATGCATAATAAAAAAATAGTTAGTTTTTGTAAGGCCTAAGGGATGCATGCAGAAATCAAGACTGATGGTAGCAAACGATTGGATAGATCCAAAACTAATGATAGCAGGTAGATTATAGCTTCACTTTAAAAAGATAGACAATGGACCATCTACTGTTTGTTGCCCACCCAACATGAACCACGTAGAAGACCCTAGATGAACCAGATAGTAGACAACTACTATTCATTGCTGCCTCGATATGAGACCCACGAGCATTTTAAAACTCAAGTTTGAATAATAAAGTAGCAGGTAATAATAACTGATGTATAACATAATCAAACACGAAAGACTGCGACCTCTCTTCCGGAACTGTGTAGTCCTCAGGTTCATCTACTCAGTCGATTTTGGTAATGCAGTTGGCGTGGCTGCCGACAATGAGGAAGATGATCTGAGGTGGCCAAAGAATGTCTGCAGGGGGAATCTCTACTGCAATGAACGCTTTTGTCGATGGTGCACCTCGGGTGGGGTGGATGACGGCACGACAGGAGCAAGACATAACACACATAGTTTTCTTTGACGCCTATCTGAAAATGAAGTAAATCTGTAAGGGCTCCTTAGAATTGGAGGAGTCTATAAATGCAGGGACATGAAAAACACGTGAATAGGATAGGAATGCATGTGCAAAACAGAGCATTTGGAAACAAAGGATTTCTGTCAACCTGGGTGTTTGGTTCACATGAATTGGAAGAACACAGGAATGGAGAAACATGGTCAAATTAAAGTCGAACCACGTGAAAATGAAAAAAAATAAGAATCTTATTATGCCAGTAATGCAATTAGTCCTGTTCTTCATGCATATTAATTTGAAAAGGACGTCCAAGTGGATATTAAAATTCCTATGTTTTTTCTTTGAAAGAGACACCAAAGGAAAAAATCCTCTAGTTTTGCTTTGCTCCACAACTTCTAACCAAATGCATGAATAGTAGTACCATAGTAGTTCAATAGCAAAGGATCCCTGAGGGATCAACATGAATGCAGAGTAACAAAATGATGCGATGAGTGTACAACCTCTTTGGCATAGCCTTGTCGACCTCAGCATCATTGGGTTGGACGTGGAGGATATGGTGATGCTGGTGTGACTGTCGGAGGCGGGGAAGAAGATCTAAGGCCTCTGGAAACGGCGCCGAGGGTACTGCTCCGCTGTGATGGACAGTTCCATTGCTGGAGCAGCTCCAGTGAGGTGTACGATGTCGAGGCTGAAGCAGGACAAGACAGACAACGTTAATCTGAAGTGGGACTCTAATATCATCTGCAATAGATGATGTAAGATACATCACCAAAAAGTTCTAGATGTAAAACGCATCATTCGCGCCACGGCCGCTCTGACATATGCCATAAATGTTGTTCACTCTGAACTTAACAGAAGAAACTGAACTTTACAGTCGAAACTGAATTTTACTGTCGAAACTGATTGAACTAGTAGCAGAGCATTGCAATAGATGTTTAGGGCATTCGAGCACTAGTAGCAGAAAAGCAGTGAAATAAATCAGGAGACGCTCGAGTAGGGAACACACTAGCAGAGAGCAAGTCGTGCAGCAGCACCGTGAGCGAGTGCTAAAGCAGCAACTCTTGTAGCTGTCGGAGGTCGTGCAGCAGCAGTAGCAACAAGCGAGAGCAAGAGCAGAGCAGTAGCATGAATGAGAGCAAGCGGAGCAGCAACGCGACCGACAGCAATAGCAGAGCAGAGCAATAGCATGAACGAAAGAAAGAGCAGTGCAGCAGCATGACCGATAGCAAGAACAGAGCCGCAACACGAGCGAGAGCCGGAGCAGCAGCAGCAGCGCGAGCGAAAGCTGGAGCAGCTGCAGCTAGTGCCGGTTTGGAAGTCGCCGTCGAGGAAGCAATGACATGGGGGAGAGACAACGTGGATGAAGTGGCCGGAGATGGCGCCGTCAATGGTGACCCGCCATGGCTGCTCGGTATCAATCACCGGCAGCCCCATGAGATCAAATAAAAGATAAAATGCAGCGGTGAGTGCAGAACCTCCTTGGTGGCGCCGAGTTGTCCTCGGCTTCATCGGAGGAATTGGTGAGGGTGCTGTGGTTCCGGTGGGGCATGTCAAGACGGCGCTGTGGGGATGGAGGTGGCGTGATAGATGAGGCGAACATCGGGGCAGCTCCTTGGAGGTGGAGGACGGGGCGGCTGATCCGGCGGTACGACGAGGTCGACGATGGATGCTCATCCAATGCGGTGGATGAGGGACGGCGAGCTGTTGCGGTGGACGATGTCGTCGGGGAAGAGTCTCCGGCTGGGCGGCGGTCGGTAGGCCAACGAAGGAGCATGGGGTTTCACGGGTTTTGGCGGCCTCAGTGTACGAATGGGGGACAAAGGGGAAGGTAGGGGGAGCCATGGCTTAGGGACACGCTTGTATGAAATGTAGGGTAAGTTACCAGCATACCCCCACCGGTTTTGACACCGCAACGTTGAGCCGACATTTCCGGCTAAGGGGTAGAAGGGGGATTTCGCGTGTTTGGGCTGCGGGACTGATTTCGGATGAGGAGGGAGTTTTCGCGCGTGTCGAAATTTAGAGATAACAAGGTTTGGCGTGGGTTGAAGAGGCGGGAGTTTCAAAGCAGATGAGACAAAAGATACTCGAGCTTGAAAATTTCGGGATAACAAGGCGCGGATTCCTTGTTCGGTAGAACAAACTTAACGTGTACAATAAAACAATTCATACAAGACACAAGAGAGTCATGTCCCCTTTTACTATATTGCTATAAATGCCATTGAAAAAACTACAAGAAAAATGTAAAAAAATCGGGAGAACAAGATTACCCTGTACAGTACCAAATCGATTCGCACTTCCCTCAACTACAACAAAAAACAAATCAATTCCCACCAAAAGAAAGAGTCATGTCCCTTTTTATATGATTACAAATGCCAGGATCTCAAATTTCAATTTTTGAATCCATGTTATGTTGAACGAATATATAATTAGGTGACCTTGCGGTTTATAATGGATGTAGTCCTACATTTTGATCTTCCATCATATATGAACATTTTACTCCACCCTATGAACATATTGTCTACCATATGGACTAAATTTGAATCAATTTTCCCTATTTGAATACCATTGTTGTCAAGTTATACAATCATTTAAATATTATCTTGATAACAAAAAACATGCATATAGCTGTAATCATATTTCACTACATGTACCATATGATCTCCAATTCAAATATTTGTATCCATTTTATGTAGAATACAAATCAGAGTACATTGGTCTAGGTAGCGAGATGTTCGGGATAATCTAAACCCTATTTTCATATGTATAATTTTTGGCTGAATTGGGACAAATTTTGGTATAAGCTTCTTGCAAAACCGGAGATTCTCTCAACAAGCCTCATGGTTCTGAGAGGGAACGTGTCACCTTTGTGTGCGAAACGATATACGCTGCTACCCCCCTGATTTTCTTTACAGAGGCAACATAGAACTATATGAGTGCCCTGTTAAATTTTGGAATTATTCCGGGTTCGTTTGGCCTTTTTATACATTAATTGACTTTCTGGACATTTAATGTCCATAGTCCAAATTTGAACTGCAAGCACATGATTCGGTGCATGAAAGTTGGTTAAAAATCACATGTGTGTCCTTGGGTGAATTTCTAGGTCCCATGCAAGAAATGGGAATGAAATTCAAACATATGGGCGTCGTGACTCGACCAAGAACATCGAGAAACTTGGTTTTAAAATTCATGTAAATCCAAAACTCTCCTGGAAATCATGAAACTTGGCATGGTGTCATGTCATGGCACTAACATGTTGTGGTAAAAAATTGGGCCAATTTGGAACAAGTTTTGGTATAAGCTTCTTGCAAACTGGAGCTTCTCTCAAGAATGTTCGTGGCTCTGAGAGGGAACGTGTCACCTTTGAGTGCTAAACGATATACGTTGCCCCCTTGAGTTTCTTTACAAAGTCAACATAGAACTACATGAGTGCCCTGTTAAATTTTGGAATTATTCCGGGTTCATTTGGCCTTTTTATACATTAATTGAGTTTCTGGCCATTTAATGTGCATAATTCAAATTTGAAATACAAGCACATGCTCCCGTGCACCAAAGTTGGTTGAAAAATCACATGTGTGTCCTCGGGTGAATTTCTAGGCCCCATGCAAGAAATTGGAATGAAATTCAAACATCTGGGCGTCGTGGCTCGACTGGAAACATTGAGAAACTTGGTTTTTTAATTCCTGTAAATCCAAAACACGCATGAAAATCATGAAACTTGGCTTGGTGTCATGACATGGCACCAACATGATGTGGTAATTTTGCTGTCCGATTTGCGAAGGTGCATACATTAACAATCAACAAAGTCATTTTGGAACAAGTGTTGTCATCTTACAATCATAAACACAAGTATTACTGAAACTGTGGGTGTTCTATTTACCATGTACGTGCCGGCACGCGTCCCCTTTTTTATTAGCTAGGAGGTGCCGTGCAGGGTTGCTATTTGAGTATGGGAGGCATGCGATCAGACCCCTGCGCGTGCTTATCGGGAGGAGAGCCCTTTGACCTCCATCTACCATCCACCTCTCTCCCAAGGTCTCCATTAGTGGTGCCTGAGCCTTTGTTTAATGGCGTGGCTATGTCTCACTCGACTGAGATTTAAGAGAGAGAAAAGAAAATCTGAAAAGAAAATTTTGCACGGATCTTGATGTAAGATCCGATGGACCGATATAGCATCTACTGTGACTTATAGTGAGACTGATGAATATATAAGGATGACGATAGTGGATAATAATTGTCTTACATAATTAGGAAGATAATTAAAAAAGCCACATGCGGCCACGCCCGAAATACACAAGGGCAAAAGAAGAAGGAAAACAACGATCTGGCTCGTTAATCTCTACTTTCTTGATGCGTTGCTGCAGGCCACGGGAAGTAGTATCCGCGACGAGCGGTGAAGAGCTCTTTCATGTCCTCAAGACGCTGCTTGAGAGCATCCACGGATTCCTCCACCAGTGTTTGGCGCTTGATGCGGAGCATGTCATTCTCTTCCATAAGTTTCTTGACGATGACGCCGGTCCTCTTCAACAAGGCCCTGGTCTCCTCCTGCTGCTCTGCACTTCAGAGATCTTGGCCCTCAGCAGGTCGCGCTCAGCCCGGAGCCTCTCATTGCCCTCCCTTAGTTGTCGGATGATGCTGGTAGCCTGTTCAAGCAAGGCTTTCTTGTCGTCCTGCAAACTCTCCCAGCCGGAGATCTGATGCATCTGGCTATGGACGATCGCATGAATGCGCCTGTAAGAGTCGTCGCCTGTCCGTGAGACATTTTCCCAGGCCGCCGTGGCGCGGTGGGACATCTCTACTGCATTCGCGACATGGAGGGACATCTTTGCTGCTTCCGCGGTGCGGCCGGACCAGTCTGTTGCATCGACGATGCGGCAGGACCTCCGTGATGCTTCGGCGGCCCGGCAGTACCTCTGTGTTGCTACTTCCGTGTGGCGGGACATGTCGGTTGCTTTCGTGGTGAGGCGGGACATCTCTCGTGCTTCCTCTTCCATGCTTGCCTCTCCCTGGTGGTAATCTCTCGACCCAGAACTCACGCCGGCCATGGTAGACGCAAGGGAAGGATGTTGAATGACTTGTTTGCTTTTGTGGATGAGGAGTTGAGGAGGAATGTGCAATCATCTTGGCATAAGTAGTATTTATAACCGAGTACTAATACGCTCCTAAGTGGGAAACCGTTTAGGTTGTGATCGGTGTGAGCAAGTTTGTAGTTAAATATAGCATGGTAGTAGTAATTTGGAATGTGACGAGACGCAAGCTCAAAATTGATTGACGGTTCTAGTTTCGAAGTGCGGCACTATTCCCGGATGGCGTAGCATGGGCACGTGTTCCCGGCCATGGTGTAGCATATGCCATGGTAGATCTTTTTCTACTGTTGTGTATGTGCAATAACTGGCACGTCGGATACATATCTTATGGTTATTGGGGCGTTCGACAGGAATAGCCTCTGGCGAGCTATAGACTAGTCTTTTTTTCAGACGCATTACACCTATCTCTTGGTAATTCTCGCACACACCATATCTAGCTCCCTAGGTCGATGCCACCCACATACACTTGTACTCTGAGTTTAGTACGTTATACAAGAAGAGAAAAGGTGCACACACACACTCATCCTCTCCCACACACGCATCTGTAGCTACGAATTGTAGTGTTCTCAACCATCCGATTGGCTCTATCATAGGTTTCACATTACTCCTTGGCCTTGAGATTGAGAAGTTTAAAACGCGGAGGCTAAGCTGGAGGCACGAGGTTTTGGTTAATGTGCGGGCCGCACACGACACGAGCTTCATCTGCCTGGTGCGCAGTCGGGTGAGTTGTCCAAGTATAGACACAACTAGGCCCTCCTTGGTATCTGCGCCTCGACTTATGCGCGGAGAAATTAGGATCGGAGGGAGTACTACAAGTAGTAGTACTACTTTGATGTGTCTCATCAACTTGCACAAGTATGGAACACTTCGTGAACAAACAAGCATATAAGCTGTTGTCGTTATACTTCTTACCCAAAGGATCTTTATATCCAACAGACACGAAATATATGTTTGACTGTTGGAAATTACTTTAACTGCTGATCTGATGTCGAAGTAACTGTTGCATCGCCACCAAAACCTACCATCTCTTAAGCTAAAGTAGATCGATCTAACCCCTACATTAGCATATTACTAAGATAAACAGAAGGCACTGTAGAATCATTTAGGACGTGAGCTTATCAATCTGAATGTGGAGGGACACTAGCTTAGCCCCGGCCAGCAGCTTAGGCAGAACTGTGAAGAAGATCAGCTCCTGCATGGTAGCGTCGTCGGGATCCTTGCTGCTTGTCGCCTCCATTTCCACCTTGACGACGTCGGTCCTGCCTTTGGGCTCCCTTGGCGGGCTGTTCGCCCACAGCTTGGCCACGCAGTGCGACTGTGGGGACACCCCCACTCTGATGCAGACGACCAACACGGCGATAGGCGCGCCGATGTCAAGCACGCCGCCGACCAAGAAAAACGCGTGACTGTCCTCCTCCGTGAACAGCAAGAGCCGTGGCTCCGACAATGGCACTTGTAGCTGGAGCACCTTGCCATACTGGATCCTGTGCATGGGCATGGGATGCACAGTGCTGATGTGGTGGGAGAGCGTCGGCAACTGGCCTTCATAGCCGCATACGGGCACAGAGCATTTGCAGGGCGCGAGTGGATACATGCTCTGGTGATCGGCGAGCTTGTGGTAAGTGACATAGAGCCCACAACCTTGATGCGGGCACTCCACCCTCACTGAGGAGAGGACGGTGTCCACTGCCGTGTTCCGCATGTCGAAGCCACCGCCATGCTCGCACTTCTGGCACTGCCGCTGGTTCCCGAGGCACTCGATGCGGCAGTTTGCGCAGGCCAGGTGCCCTCCCTTGCACTACATAAATCAATCGAACAACACATCTATCAAGAAACCTGCACCTTGCTCAATCAGCCGAACGGACGAGGTGTATTCGAACGTGATACACTGGAGGCTTCAAGGGGTAGTGGAGCAGGGTGAGGTCCATCGATACCATAGAGAGCTCCATCATCGGGTCCTGTTCCGTCTGCATGATCTTGCCTTCCTCGTGCACAACCATCTCTTGCTTTAGGGCCGGGGCATTACAAAGCTTTACCATCACATATTCATACTACTTCAAGGTGCATTAAATCAACACATGCAAGTATCAAAAGGAGAGTCACGGCATGCATGCATGCATTGTAAATAATGTATCGGTAAACGCAAATTATTGAAATATATCGAGTGTAGTGCTTTGATGTGTCGCGTCAACTCGTACAACAACGAGAAGTTTGATTACTACAACGCCCTCTCCCTTGCGGACTGAGCTCCGATGCCTTAACTACACCTGCCTTTGGCTGTATGACAGGTGGCCACCCACCTGTTGGGCCCACCTGTCATACATGCAAAGGCAGGAGCAGTAAGTCAATGAAGCCGCGTCCCTCCCTCGCCCATGAGCATGGTGGCTGGCAACACTAGGAGAAGCTTTCGCTATATGCTCTCCCTCTCGCACGCGGTGGACATGCAGCAGTTCATTCGGTGTTAGATGGCCAGAAGCATACTATAGTACTCCTCCACTGCAGTAGTACTCCAACATTGTTCCACTTCCCGAAGAGGCGAAGAGCCAAGCGCAGCCCGGACGCTCGTGTGGTAGTTTCATGTGTGGAGTAGTCTAGGATAGCGTGTACCATGCCTCTAAGTTTAAAATCATTGGGGTCGGCTCCATGCTATGAGGCCATCTTGAAGCATTTTTTAATTAAAATAATCTTTATGCCCTACCTGTCATCCTGGTGATTGTAGTTTGCATGCTCATTTGGTCAAGACAGGAATAGATTGTGGTGGGGTAAATGTTAGAGGTTGCAGCAAATATAGTGTATACTACAGGTCTTTCAGTGAAGTTTAGAGGCAAGCATGTGGGGCCAATGCTATGATGTGTCGCGTCAACTCGTACAATAAGGAGAAGCTTGATTTTACTAATACACGCCTTCTCCCTCGCCCATGCGCGTGGTGGCTTGCAGACGAGGACATGCCTTTTCTTATAACAAGCTATCCCTCCCGCACGCGGTGGACGAACATGCATCAGTGGATTCGATACTATAGAAGTAGTAATAGTAACATCATTGTTCGTCTTCTTGAAGAGGTGAAGATCCAATCGCAACCCGAACGTGGCAGTTGCAAACCTTGGAGCACGCATATAGCCAGGCTCTTGGATGAGACAAAATTGCTATGTGAGCCCACTATTGTAGTACTTGCTAGTATAGCCCTATAACTGGAAAGGAGTATTTGCCTTTCTAGAGACTTCAATAAGTGACTAAACTACTCCGAGACGGAGTACATATGGAGCAAAATGAGTGAATCTACACCATAAATAAATACGTAGTTCTCTCGTTTTCCTCTCCACCTTGGCCGTGGTGCATAATATTGAGTATACTAGTACTGACTAGTCTCTTTTTGACACGCATTTATGTTTTTTTTTGAACACAATACAGACGCAAGCGCTCATATACACGCGCATACGCTCACCCCTATGAACGCACACATTCACACCCTACCCCAATTACCACCTCCGAAAGACTGACCTGGCATATCATCTTGAAATTTACAAAGTCACCATAGGCACCTCGTCGTCGATGGGAACGTTTCCTGACACGCATTTACATTGATACGGCTTGAATGCCAAGGAGGGAGAGGGTAGCGGTTCCCGAGACGTTGAACGGTCAATGATGCATCCTCAATTAGCATGCAGAGGGAATTAATTGGAGAAGCATAATAGAGCCAGCACGATGTGAATGCAACGGAGTTTGGACTCTCATATAAAGGCGCCCCACCACTCCAATCCATCTACTCCTAGTCTCCGCGTATCACTGCTCACTCCAATCCAAGACCAAGTTACCAGAAGCCACAAGCACCTATGGAGGCAATGGACGCGAGCGGCAGTCAGCTGTACCAAATCATCCAAGACGTCGGCTTGCGGCCCCGCACCACGCAGTGTTTCCATACGGTGTTGGCGACCACCGGCGTCATAGCCCTTGCCAACGCCGGCTTAGCCCCTCGCATGGATGACATGATGGTCCACTCCATCCGCAAGTTCATCGCAGTCAAGAAGCACGCGGACGACCTTGTCGTACTGCTCCAGCCCGCGCGCACATGCTCCTCATTGCCTGCCACCCTCATCGGTCTCCATGGTGCCGAACTCTTTCAAGCCCTGGTGGCCCTGCAGGTGTCGGAGGTCGTGATGAAGAATGTGCACCTTGAGGCCGCACTCACCACGCAGCGCCCATGCAAGAAACCGTCCACCTGCACATCCACGTCTACTAGGAAATCGTCTACATAGGCCACTACAAGGCCAACGAGGACAGAAAGACGTTGGCCTTCTTCGAGCGGCTGGAATCATTGGACGCCATTGTTCAGAAGCACGTCGACCTGGCCACGATAGCCGCTGCTACATAGCCACCATTCGATGGGCCGGTGCCCTGAGTCGAGGAGGTGGACGTCGTCGATGGATGCATCTCTTGTTCTTGCCTCCTGTAACCAGCACTGCATCACCTAGTGGCCTTAATGTTTTATTAGTATAGTACTCCCTCCGTTCCCAAATATAAGTCTTTCTAGAGATTCCAACAAGTGACTACATATAGAGTAAAATGACTGAATCTACACTCTAAAATATGTCTACATACATCTGTATGTTGTATTCCATTTGAAATATCTAAAAAGGCTTATATTTAGGAACGGAGGGAGTATATGGAATTTTTATTCTAGTCGTAACGTTTTCGCTGTGAGGTGGGGCCGCAGTTGAGCAAACTGGCCATCGGCAAATCCCCACCCCGCCCATCGGCATCGGCTGAGTTTAGAATTAGAAGAGGGAAATGAGGGAGAAGAGCTAGCTGTAGCACGGACGCTGTTGTCAGATGGGACTCGTGTTGATAGAATAGGAGTACTGAGCACTCGTACCTCTTTTTTTAGGGAAAAAGTAGTCATATGTCTAGTACCACTAGCTGGGTGCGTACGACCTATACCTGTCATCACTTTAGGTCTCCTTTTCAAACCACAGCTACGCTTCATAGTACATATTTTTTTCACGCATTTATCCTCCTATATGTACTCCTAGGCTATTTCCTCATGCTCCCTTTCGCCGACATGTGGGACATAGAGCATCTGGGTCATAGTGCATGCATGACTCGGAGCATATGCCTGGGTACTTTACATTTCAGACCTCACGAATTACATGTAAACCCCCTGCAGATGAATAAATAAATAAATGAATTACTACATGAAACCAGATTATTTTCGTAGAAACCGGAGCTGTTCATTAAATTTTGGACATAACACGTTTAAAAAAAATGACCGGACCTAAACCAGTCCAAGGGCCTCTTTGATTCGCAGGATACTGAAAACACAAGAATGGGGAAAGTATGATGGCGATGAACTAATACGTCTCCAACGTATCTATAATTCTTTATTGTTCCATGCTATTATATTATCTGTTTTGGATGTTTAATGGGCTTTAATATGCTCTTTTATATTATTTTTGGGACTAACCTATTAACTAGAGGCCCAATGCCAGTTTCTGTGTTTTGCCTATTTTAGAGTTTCGCAGAAAAGGAATACCAAATGGAATCCAAACGGAATGAAACCTTCACGATGATATTTCTTGGACCGAAAGCAAACGAGAAGACTTGTATTTTAAGTCCAGAACGCCACGAGGCGGCCACGAGACAGGAGGGCGCGCACAGGGGGGTAGGCGCGCCCCCACCCTCATGGGCCCCTCGTAGCTCCACCGATGTACTTCTTCCGCCTATATACACTCTTATACCCTAGAAACATGCAGGGAGCCATGAAACCACTTTTGCACCGCCACAACCTTCTGTACCCGTGAGATCCCATCTTGGGGCCTTTTTCGGCGATCTGCCGGAGGGGGAATCGATCACGGAGGGCTTCTACATCAACATTATAGCCTCTCTGATGAAGCGTGAGAAGTTTACCACAGATCTTCGGGTAGTTATTATATAGATGGATTCTTCTCTCTCTTTGATTCTCAATACAAAATTCTCCTCGATGTTCTTGGAGATCTATTTGATGTAATACTTTTTTGCGGTGTGTTTGCCAAGATCCGATGAATTGTGGGTTTATGAACAAGATTATCTATGAATATTATTTGGTTCTTCTCTAAATTCTTATATGCATGATTTGATATCTTTGCAAGCCTCTTCGAATTATCGGTTTAGTTTGGTATACTAGATTGATCTTTCTTACAATGAGAAGTGCTTAGCTTTGGGTTCAATCTTGCGGTGTCCTTTCCCAGTGATAGTAGGGGCAGCAAGGCACGTATTGTATTGTTGCCATCGAGGATAAAAAGATGGGGTTTATATCATATTGCTTGAGTTTATCCCTCTACATCATGTCATCTTGCTTAATGCGTTACTCTATTCTTATGAACTTAATACTCTAGATGCATGCCGGATAGCAGTCGATGTGTGGAGTAATAGTAGTAGATGCAGAATCGTTTCGACCTACTTGACACGGACGTGATGCCTATATTCATGATCATTTCCTCAGATATTCTCATAACTATGCACTTTTCTATCAGTTGCTCGGTAGTAATTTGTTCACCCACCGTAATACATGCTATCTTGAGAGAAGCCACTAGTGAAACCTATGCCCCCCGGGTCTCTTTATTATTATATCGTATCTCTTTTATTTACATCGCATCTTGTTTACTATTTTGCAATCTTTACTTTCCAATCTATACAACAAAAATACCAAACATATCTACCTTACTATCTTTATTAGATCTCACTTCTGCGAGTGGCCGTGAAGGGATTGACAACCCCTTTATTTTGTTGGTTGCAATGTTCTTGATTGTTTGTGAAGGTACTAGGTGACTTGTGTGTTGTCTCCTACTAGATTGATACCTTGGTTCTCAAAAACCGAGGGAAATACTTACGCTACTTTGCTGCATCACCCTTTCCTCTTCAAGGGAAAACCAACACATGCTCAAGAGGTAGCATGAACCGAGACGAGGAGAACTCTAACTCAGTTAGAGGTTAGAGTTAGATTCTAACCCTGAACTAACTCTAAACCAAAGAGGTGTATGGATGGCAGGGTTAGATTGACAATAAATGCTCTTTCTCAATCATTTGACTACTTTGGACCCTATTTCCTGCCGGATTTGGTGTGGCTGGCTCTTGTGTGGCCTCCTCCCGCTCACAATTGACATAAATGAACCATCTTTTCAAAACAAGCATGCAAAACATGATAAATTTATTTTGTCCATACAAATGAGATATCTCACTTAAACATACAACTCGTCAATCAAGATTCACAAAAATACACTCCATGAAACAAAGCATGAGCTAACTCATCAAGGAAGTCATTCATGACAGGGAGGGAGCCTGGAGCCCCTCACGCACCCATGGAGGAGTTCGTCATCGTCGCTCTGGAGGAAGGCTCTGTAGAGCCCAAGCCCCGAGAACCCCTCCGACGCCGGCGCTTGCGAGTTGAGGTCGACACCGGCATGGGTAGCAGGGCTGCTTGCCGATGACTGTGAACCGAATCTTTGGGCCTCTAGAAATAATGCAAGCCTGAAACTGAAATACCTAGAAAGGTGAACTGAATCTTTGGGCCTCTAGAAATAATGCAAGCCTGAAACTGAAATACCTAGAAAGGTGAACTGAATCTTTGGGCCTCTAGAAAGATTTATTACCTCCTCAAGTACCATCAAACAATTCCATGTGTGCACCATAAATCTATACCAAGTTTAATCAGGATCTACTTTTCCAAATCAGAATTAGTGCTGGAGCGAGCAAGATCAATGATATGGCTGTGAGACAGAGAAGGAACGAACAAACTCACCCCTCTCGTGACCTCCTGGTAGATGCACCGCTGTCGTGCACGGCAGAGGGAAAAACGACCGGTGAAGGGGGAGCGGGGCAAGCTTCGAAGGCCGGAGGGAGAGGGCGGCCGGAGGAGGGCGGCGGAGGCCAGTGGGTGAGGGCGGCCGAAGGAGAGAGAGGGTGAGCGGCTGGATGGGGTACAGAGAGGAGTCGTGGGAGGGGGGTGGCGGAGGGAGCGATCTGGTGCGGGCAGGGGAGATTTTTTTAGTTCTCTTTTAGTGGGCCCGAGGAGAACTAACCCAATTAGAACCTCTCCACCGGGCTAGTTTTTTTGCTAGGTTAGAGCAAACTAGCTCAAACTAACCCTCCCGTTTGGACAATTTGAGGCTATTTCAACCCAAACTAGCTCTAACTCAAGGATCCAAAGAAAGAGGATTATTACTGTACATGCTACAGTCTGGATTGTAGCACATTGTTTTTTATGGCCATATCACCACATTGTTTTCTACTGCTGGTTCACTGGGCTATTGTGGTTCGCACTACTGGTTCACTGGGCTGCCGTGGTTCGCACTCCTCCGACATGAGTAGTAGTACTAGTATACACCGCATGATTCTTTGCTCCTTCTTACTACGTACTTCGCCGACATGTGGGAGAGCCAACATGAGGGTCGACGTGTCACGCACCAGATTAGAGTGCGGAATGGAAAGGGGCATCACCCCAGTCGTAGCGCCAGTAATTCATGACTATAGTGAGTAGTCATATCACAAGTCTTTCCAGCAGTAACGCGCCGTCAAATCGAACAACCCGACCTTTCTAGCAGTAAGTAAGTTGAATCCTCTACTCCCTCGCCCTCCTCGCCTCCCTATCAAACCGCCTACGTGAAAACTGCCACATGTACTGCTTGGGAAACGCCCCGCCCTCAATTTTAACTACGCGAAAATAGTCCGAGCTTGTTTGTTCTACATAAATACTAGTACTATGTGTTTATTCACTCGTGGGGTTGTTCAATGAATGGAGGGCTGGGGATCACAAGTGAACAATACTACTACTAGTAGTAACTAGGAGTCGTACAGTTAGTCACCTTAAATAGAGAGTTTCTTTTATTTAATGACACGTACACAAATTTAAACGCTTGTTATGGAGAGAAAAAGATAGTCACTCCACTACATATGTACGCAGGGGCCTGAGCGCTTGCTTTACTAGGGTTGCTCTCTTCATTCTCCCATCCTCTCCAGATGTTAACAAGACGACGTTAGCAACATTTTCTCTCTGCTCACCACTGTTCACAGATCCGGAGGGTCTGTTCGGCTGGTGTGTGTAGAGGACTAAAAGGTTCATCGTTCACGCGGTCATCACCGGCAAGGAGGAAACCCACAGCTGCTGGCGGGGCCCAATCCCCTGCCCGTGCAGTTCTCTCCGACACAGCGCCGACTCGTTTCGATCTACTTGACACGGACGTGATGCCTATATTCATGATCATTGCCTTAGATATTCTCATTACAATGCGCTTTTCTATCAATTGCTTGGCAGTAATCTGTTCACCCACCGTAATACATGCTATCTTGAGAGAAGCCACTAGTGAAACCTATGGCCCCCGGGTCACTTTCTTATTATACTGCATCTCTTTTATTTACATCGCATCTTGTTTACTATTTTGCAATCTTTACTTTGCAATCTATACAAAAAAAATACCAAACATATCTACCTTACTATCTTTATTAGATCTCACTTTTGCGAGTGACCATGAAGGGATTGACAACCCCTTTATCACGTTGGTTGCAAGGTTCTTGATTGTTTGTGCTGGTACTACGTGACTTGTGCGTTGTCTCCTACTGTATTGATACCTTGGTTCTCAAAACTGAGGGAAATACTTATACTACTTTGCTGCATCACCCTTTCCTCTTCAAGGGAAAACCAACGCATGCTCAAGAGGTAGCAAGAAGGATTTCTGGCGCCGTTGCCGGGGAGATATACGCCAAGTCAAGGCATACCAAGTACCCATCATAAACTCTTCTCCCTCGCATTACATTATTTGCCGTTCGCCTCTTGTTTTCCTCCCCCACTTCTAAAATGATTTTCGAAAACCTTTGCCTTTTCTTCGCCCCTCTTCCGTTCGTCTCTTTTTTCTTGCTTCTTGTGTGCTTGTGTGTTGGATTGACTGTTTGTCATGATGGCTCAAGATAATACTAAATTGTGTGACTTTTTCCAATACCAACAACAATGATTTTATTAGCACTCCGATTGCTCCTACTACCGATGATGAATCTTGCGAAATTAATACCGCTTTGTTGAATATTGTTATGAAAGATCAATTTTCTGGCTTTCCTAGTGAAGATGCAAAAGAATAAAGATATAACACCCTCGATGCGGCTATATCTCCCACGTGTCGAAGCACGACTTAGAGGCATAACCGCATTGAAAGCAATGTCGCAAGTGAGGTAATCTTCACACAACCCATGTAATACATAAGGGAAAAAGATACATAGTTGGCTTAAAATCACCACTTCACACAATTACATGAATAAAGCATTACATCATCCAAATACACTCAAGGTCCGACTACGGAACCAAAATAAAAGAAGACTACCCCAAATGCTACACAGATCCCCGATCGTCCCAACTGGGCTCCACTACTGATCAACTGGAAACGGGACAACACAAAGGACAAGATCTTCATCGAGCTCCTCCTTGAGCTTGGTTGCGTCACCTGCACGGTTCAACGACACCTGCAAGCTGGTTTTGGAAGTATCTGTGTGTCACGGGGACTCAGCAATCTCACACCCTCGCAATCAAGACTATTTAAGCCTATAGGTAGGGTGAAAAGTTTGAGGTGGAGCTGCAGCAAGCGACTAGCATATATGGTGGCTAACATACGCAAATGAGAGCGAGAAGAGAAGGCAAAAGCACGGTCGAACAACTATGATCAAGAAGTGATCCTAGAACAACCTACGTCAAGCATAACTCCAACATCGTGTTCACTTCCCTGACTCCGCCGGAAAGAGACCATCACGGTTACACACGTGGTTGATGTATTTTAATTAAGGTCAACTTCAGGTTTTCTACAACCGGACATTAACAAATTCCTATCTGCCCATAACCGCGGGCACGGCTTTCGAAAGTTCAAATCCCTGCAGGGGTGTCCCAACTTAGCCCATCACAAGCTCTCACGGTCAACGAAGGATATTCCTTCTCCCAAGACAATCCGATCAGGCTCGGCATCCCGGTTACAAGACATCCTCGGCAATGGTAAAACAAGTCCAGCAAAACCACCCGCTGTGCCGACAAATCCCGATAGGAGCTGCATATATCTTGTTCTCAGGGCACACCAGATAAGCTAAGCGTACGGGAGCCAACGTAACCCATGTTGCCAAGGTACGGCCTCGCACGGTGCTCTGGGTTGGACCAACACTTAGAGAAGCACTGGCCCAGGGGTTTAAATAAAGATGACCCTTGGGCTGGCCTAACCCAAGGGAAAAAGGCTAGGTGGCAAATGGTAAAACCAATGTTGGGCCTTGCTGGAGGAGTTTTATTCAAGGCGAACTGTCAAGGGGTTCCCATTATAACCCAACCGTGTAAGGAACGCAAAATCTGGGAATATAACACCGATATGACGGAAACTAGGGCGGCAAGAGTGGAACAAAACACCACGCATAAGGCCGAGCCTTCCACCCTTTACCAAGTATATAGATGCATTAATTAAATAAGAGATATTATGATATCCCAACAAATATCCATGTTCCAAACATGGAACAAGCTCCAATCTTCACCTGCAACTAACAACGCTATAAGAGGGGCTGAGCAAAGCGGTAACATAGCCAAACAATGGTTTGCTAGGACAAGGTGGGTTAGAGGCTTGGCTTAACAATATGGGAGGCATGATAAGAAAGTAGTAGGTATCGCAGCATAGGCATAGCAAAAGAGCTAGCAACTAGCAAGCAAAGATAGAAGTGATTTCGAGGGTATGGTCATCTTGCCTGAAATCCCGCAAGGAAGAAGAACGAGTCCATGAAGAAGACAGATGGACGCAGACGAACGGGTCCTGACAAACGCAACGTTATCGGAACCAACCCGAAGAAGCAACACCGAAAAGAAGCACACAACATAGTAAACAACCAACACATGAACATGGCATGATATGCGGGATGCGGCAAGTGATGCATATGTGTGATTTGGAAAGGAATTATTGAACCTGGCCTCATCTTGGAAATCCAAGAGTGCCACTGGAAAGGTGAGGTGATTTCGGTCGAAATCGATATAAAGATCACCGGAATCGGATACACGGTTTGGAAATGGCAAGCAAAACAAATATGGCATCGGTCTGCGATAAACAGCAAGTAGCCATCTAAATGCAACAAGATAAATATGCTACATCACTCAAACATGGAAACAAAATACATAGCAGGGATCCACTCATGATGTTTGACAAACGATGAACACTGATCTACGGCTTATTCACTCAATAGCAAGCTTAAACAAGCATGGCAAAAGTGCAAATGATAACAGGTTTCAGACTTAGTGAAATTAACATCAAGTCAGGAATTTTTCATCAGGAAGCAATCTTTAGAGCATGATAACTATAAGCTACAGGAACATAACATGGAAAAGCAAGGCATGGCATGAAGCTACTCTAATCATATACATAAACAGATTTAGACTTAGTGAAAAACTGGAGCATGCAAACAGATTAACAAGTAGACATGTTTATGAGCTCGATGCACTCACTACAAAGCATGGCATGACAATCTAAGCATACACCCATCAAGAAGACATGGAATAGAAGCTAGACATGGCAAGAACAACATAGCATGCACGGATCAACAACAACAAGCTCGGCAAAATTGCTAAACATGTTAACAATCTGCCAGGAACATTTTATAGCAAAAGTAGAGCTCGATTGACTCAAGCTAGGTTGCTCCATAAATGCAAACAAAGACACATATGGATAGAGCACCACAATATTAACAAAATATCCTCACTGATCATCCTCAAAAGAGGCGCGGATCACTAGGAAACAACATGAACATATGGCATAAAAATAATGACAGGGCAAGGACTTTGTGAAATTCTAAGTCCCTGAAATCAGCATCAATGAGTAAGCTACTTTGAATGCTTTTGTTAGTAACCACAAAGATCAAAAAAATACATGGCGTACACCCCTATAAAGATAACATGGCATTCTACAAAACACATGTAGAGCTCAGGATCATAGCATGCACACATTAATCATGGCAAAAGTGACAAAAGTACATTTGCCGAAACAGATCTGAAATAATCATCACATAGCCCTCTTCCAACAGCATTTCGGACATTAAGATGAGCTCAAATGAAAATGACGCAATGAGATGAAATGATGTACTCATCGAGACAAACATTTTGATATGCTACACGCGCGAAACGGAGCCACGGGTGCAGAGTTATGACATGATGAACATGGCATAAAATAACATCAGATCTGGGGACTTAGCCAAAATTTGAAAAAAAAACACAGGGTGAGTGATGAATAACTAAAGCGCGCTCCGGGCAGAGAATAGCGGCGCTCACCCCTAGGCTCGGCCCAGCACGACGGAGGACGAGGCGGGCCGGAGGAGGGGTTGCTGGGCCAGGGAGGCCGAGGCCCACGCAGGAGTCAACGCCCTGGCTCGTCCTCCTCCCGATCCTTCCTGGATCAGGGAGGCAGGAGATGGCGGCCAGCGCTCTCCGGCGAGGGCAGCGCGGCGCCGGTGGAACGACCAGATCCGCCGGGAACCAGTGGATCCGGCCATCTGCGGCGGCGGACGGGGTTCTGCAGAGAGGGAGAGAGAGAGAGATCTGAGAGAGAGAGAGAGAAGCAAGAGACAGGGCGACAGGGAGGCGCGAGCTCACCGGGAGGGTGGCGGGATCCGGCCGGCCGGCACCGGATCCCGAGAAAACCGAGTCGGCGGCGGCAGCTAGCTCGGCAACGGCGGGATCGGTGGCGGCGGCCGGCGGCAGGGAACGGCGGCGGCTTCGCACGGCGGCGGCGGCGGGGAATGGCAGCGGGGAACGGCGGCGGGGAACGGCGGCGGCGGCGCTAGGGTTTGCAGGGGCGGGGCGGTTGGGCTGGCGGTGCGAGGCCTCGGCCTTTACAGGGCCGGCCTGGGCAAGGTGTCCGGGATGGACACGGCCCGTTCGGTCGGTTTACTTTTTTTAAATAATCCTGACGCGGAAAAACTAATAAAAGAAATACTAAACGGAGTCCAAAAATCCTGAAATAAATTTTCGCGGTCCTCTAATAATAATGCCAACAAGGTGAACATTTATTTGGGCCTCTAGCGCAATTTTGACAAATGCATATTTTCCCTAATTCATATAAAATAGCAATAAAAGTCCATATAAAATACTTATTTGATTTTAATATTTTCCTCCAATATTTATTTATTTGGAGAAGTCATTTTATCCCCTCTCTTTTATTTTTCATATTTAGAAATATTTGAAGAGGAAAATAATTAAAACCAAATGATCCTCTTTTCAAAATTTGAGAAAAAGTCAAATATGAAAATAACGAAATTCCCAACTCTCTCCGTGGGTCCTTGAGTTGCTTAGAATTTATAGGATCAACCAAAATGCAATAAAATATGATATGCAATGATGACCTATGTATAACATTTCAAATTGAAAATTTGGGATGTTAGAAACCTACCCCCTTAAGATGAATCTCGTCCTCGAGATTCCGGTTTGCTAGAAAATATGTGTGGGTGGTCCTTGCGTAGGTCTTCCTCTCGTTCCCAGGTGGCTTCATCCTCGGCATTGTGGCTCCACTGAACTTTGGAAAATTTGAAAACCTTGCTGCATGTAACTCGGCTGGCAAACTCAAGAATCTTGACTGGTTTCTCATCATAGGTCAGATCACTGTCCAACTGAATTGCTTCGAGGGGCCTGTATCTCTTAGAGGAATATCGGCCATCTCAGCATGACACTTCTTCAACTGGGAAACATGAAACACATCATGAACTCCTGACAGTCCTTCGGGTAGCTCCAACTTGTAGGCAAGTTCTCCCATACGTTCCAAAACTTGGTATGGTCCTACGAATCTTGGGCTAGCTTTCCCTTAACTCCAAAACGTTTAACTCCTCGCAGGGGTGACACACGAAGATATGCTCTATCTCCGATTTCATAGACTACCTCCTTCCATTTTGAGTCTGCATAACTTTTCTGCCTGGACTGAGCTACCTTCAGTCTGTCTCGAATCAGCTTAACCTTCTCTTCTGACTCCTTGATCAAATCGGGTCCAAACAACTGGCGGTCTCCAACTTCATCCCACATCACCGGCGTCCTGCACCTTCTTCCATACAAAGCTTCGAAAGGTGCCATCTTCAAACTAGCCTGGTAGCTGTTGTTGTATGAGAACTCCGCGTAGGGCAAGTTATCATCCCAACTAGATCCATAATCTAGCGCACAAGCTCTCAACATGTCCTCCAGAATCTGGTTGACTCTCTCGGTCTGTCCATCTATCCGCGGATGAAAAGCGGTACTGAATTCTAGCCTGGTACCCAAAGTCTGGTGAAGCTGGTGCCAAAACTTTGAAGTAAACTGTGTTCCTCTATCTGATACGATGGTTCTCGGAACTCCATGCAGACATACGATCCTGGTCATGTATATCTTGGCCAACTTCGCACTGGTACAGGTGGTTTTCACTGGGATAAAGTGAGCTACTTTGGTCAGACGATCAACTACTACCCAGATAGAATCATATCTTGATCTGGTCCTGGGTAAACTGGTGATAAAATCCATGCCAAGCTTGTCCCACTTCCATTCGGGTATCGGCATAGGCTACAGTAATCCTTCTGGCATCTGATGTTCCGCCTTCACTCTCTGACATACATCACATACTGCTACATACTCGGCAATATCTTTCTTCATTCCACTCCACCAGAAACGTTCCTTCAAATCCAAATACATCTTGGTGTTTCCGGGGTGTATCGAGTATGGTGAGTCATGAGCTTCCTGAAGTATCAACTTTCTGATCTCCGCATTATTCGGCACAAATACACGGTCCTCAAACCACAAGGTGTCGTTCTCATCCTCACGAAAACCTTTGGCCTTTCCTTTGCTCATATTCTCCTTTATCTCAACAATTTCCTTATCATCCTTCTGAGCTTCTCGAATTTTTCCCAATAATGTGGACTGAACCTCCAATGTTGCAACAAAACCTCTAGGGACTATCTCCATACGTAGCTCCCTGAGATCATCAGCTAACTCCATTGGCAATCCTCCGCTTACGAGGGTATTGGCATAACTCTTCCAGCTCAAAGCGTCTGCTACAGTATTGGCCTTGCCTGGATGATAGTGCAACTTCATATCGTAATCCTTTATGAGCTTCAACCATCTCCTTTGCCTGAGATTCAACTCCTTCTGTGTGAAAATGTACTTCAAACTCTTATGATCAATGTACACATCACAATGCTTCCCAATAAGAAAATGTCTCCTGGTTTTGAGTGCATGCACTACGGCTGCTAACTCCAAATCATGCATGGCATAATTTAATTCATGTGGTCGAAGCTGTCGTGAGGCATATGAAAAAACTTTTCCGTCTTGCATAAGTACACTTCCAAGTCCTAAGCTAGACACGTCGCAATACACTTGGAAATCCTTACGTATATCTGGCAGAATCACCACTGGAGCCGTAGTCAAATGTTTCTTCAACTCCTGAAAACTTGCCTCACATTCATTTGTCCATTTAAACTTGGTTTCCTTCTTCAAAAGCTCTGTCATGGGCTTTGCAATCTTAGAGAAATTCTCAATGAATCTCCGATAATATCCCGCAAGTCCTAGAAAACCGCGGATCTCTCCAACAGAGGTGGGTGCCAACCACTCAGTGACTAATTGAACCTTAGTAGGGTCTACTGCTATACCTTCTCCTGATATAACATGTCCAAGGAATCCAACTACCTTCAACCAAAACTCACATTTGCTGAACTTGGCGTATAACTGATGTTCCCTGAGCTTCTCGAGAACTAAATGCAAATGCTCCTTACGCTCCTCTTCATTCTTCGAGTATACCAAAATGTCATCAATGAACACCACAACAAACTTATCCAAGAACTCCATGAATACTTTGTTCATAATGCTCACAAAATAGGCAGGGGCATTAGTCAATCTAAATGACATAACCGTGTACTCATATAGCCTGTACCTTGTGGTGAAAGCTGTCTTAGGTATATCCTATTCTCGAATCTTCAGCTGGTGGTATCCTGACCGCAGATCGATCTTGGAAAATACTTTAGCTCCTTGCAAATGATCAAACAAGTGATTGATCATTGGCAGTGGATACTTGTTCTTGATTGTCACTTCATTCAATGCGCGATAATCAACAACCATTCTCAGAGATTTATCCTTCTTCTCAACCAAGAGCACTGGGCTCCCCATGGTGACGAACATCGTCGAATGTAACCTTTCTCCAATAACTCCTTAATCTGTTTCTTAATCTCCTCCAGATCATTTGCGGGCATCCGATATGGTTTCTTTGATATTGGTCCGGTGCCTAGAAATAACTCTATCAAAAACTCAATGTCTCGATCTGGCAGCATGCCTAGTAATTCCTCTGGAAATACATCCGGGTAATCCTTCACTACAGGCACTTCTTCCTGAACAACTCCCGTGAGGGAATTTAAGTGAGTACTCTTAGGAGTATGCCTGGATACATACTTAATCCTTTGTCCCTCCGGTGTGGTGAGTAGAATTGACCTACTAGCACAGTCAATGTTTCTTCCATACTTCGATAACCAATCCATTCCTAGTATCACATCCAATCCTTGTGACTCCAGAATTATAATGTCTGAGGGGAAAACATGGCTACCAATGGTTATGGGTAACCGATCGCACCATCGACTGGCCATATACTCTGCACTGGGTGAGCTCACTAGCAAAGGTGTCCTAAGGGCTAGGGTGGGTAACTTAAACTTGTCCACAAATCCCCTTGAAATGTATGAATGTGATGCACCAGTATCAAAAATAATGAGGGCGGTAAATGACTTAACCAAAAACTTACCGATGACTGCATCTGACTACTCTTCAACCTCCTCCACATTCACGTGGTTCACTTGTCCCCTGTTGAAAGGGTTGGGCTTTTTCCCAGAGCTTCCATTGCCATTATCATTCTTTGCTTCAGAACATTCAGTGGCGTAATGTCCAGTCTTCCCGCACTTGAAACAAGTAATGTGACTTAGATCCTTCTTGGCGGGCGTTGCTAGGTTATAGCGGTTCTGATTGCTGCCTGCTCCATTCCCGTTTCCATTCTTGGAGCCACTGTGGTTATGCGAACATCCTCCATTGTGAGTATAGCCTCCATGGTTACGGGTAAATTCTACCGAGTTCGGGGTGAAACGAGGCTTCTACTGAGCTCTTGAATTGTGTTTCCCTTGTCCATACTTCCTTTTGTGGCTCTCAATCTGCTGTTGCTTCCCTTCAATCATAAGAGCCTTGTCTACCAACTCCTGGTAGTTGTTGGATGTTGCCACCATCAACTTCATACTCATCTCATCATTTAGCCCTTCCACAAACTTCTCCTGTTTCGCGGCATCGGTGGCCACGTCATCTGGGGCATAACGGGTTGTCGGTGTACCAAAGTAGGGCCTCTCCTTTTGACCCCTTTACTTGTGCATGGGCAGCCAGAGCCACGCGCCGCGGCCACACATAGCAGGGCAAAGGAGGGAAGCCGGGAGAAGCCGAAGCACAAGACAACCAAGGCACCGCCAAGACCAGAAGCGCAGGAGGGAAAGAGGGCGAGGTGGACTCCCTCGGCAAGATCCGTGCCGAGGCGGCCCCCCGCAGCCCCGGCAAGAGCCTTGCCAGGGCAACTTGCCCAACACCAGCAGAGCGAGCCACCCTTGAGCCCACAGGTTCCGATCCAATCAACTGCGTTGGAACCAAGGCTCGGGAGGCGCCTCTGTGGTGGCATGCAAATCTTCGTCAAGATCATAAACATATGAGTTCAGATGAGGACCAGAAGACGGCGACCCTCGGTAGGATCCTAGCTGAGGAAATCCACAAGACCCCCAGCAAGACCCTTGCCGGGGATGACAACAACGCCACGGCAAGACCCTTGTTGGGCCGCCGGCAAGACCCTTGCCGAGGGCATCCGCAGGGCCACTGCCAGGCCCGCACCAGCCAAGACTCCGCTGCCTTTCGCATGCAGCTGCCAGCCCAACCAGCTGGGCAGGCACCTGCGTGGCAACATGCATCTTCCAGGCCAAATCAGCAAGCACCCGCGTGGCGGCATGCAGATCTTCATGAAGGCCCTATCACTGTGCCACCTCAGCTGCTTGCCTTCCTACATGGTGCTGCATGCATCGGTAATCTAAGCGCGTGTCGAAGTGAGGCGAAGCGGCGACGGATGGGATGGGCCTCGTTCCCGTCCCTGATAAAGCTAACAGACACCTACGTAGCGCATTTAATGTGCTTTGTCCCGTAATGCCGTGCGATAAGCTCGCGCACTGTAGGCCTTTCCACCTCCTGTGTGCCACTGTGGCAACCCCTTTTTCCTATAAAAGGAGGCCCGAGGTGACCAGGAGAGGGATTCGCCTTTTTGGGACGACACAACCACCGTAGCTAGTTCAAGAAGCTCAAGAACACTCAATACACCCACCAAAGCAAGACTAGGGTTTTACGCATCCTCGCGGCCCGAACCTAGGTAAACGATCCGTATGCTAACTCCTAAACCTGCTCTTCTCACGACCCCGCGCTCGCCGACCGTAGAAGGGATCCCAGTGATCCCATTGGTGTTGTTCCCACCGACATCTTTGGCGCGCAAGGTAGGGGGCGCAGTTGTGAGAATCTGGTTTAGCAGCCGACTTAGCACTTTCTCGTGGCTACGGCTTCCAGAGAAGAAGATAACCAAGAGAACGACGCTGCCTGCAAGCGCGAAGGATGCCAGTGCGGCGACAGGAAAGCTAAGTCATACGAAACCTTAAGCAATTTCCTTTTTATATATGAGGTTATTGTCCTCGAAGGTCCCGCCCTATGTATGAAAGCCTGCACGCAAAGGGCCCTTCCGCAATTGGCAACACCCTTGTTCCCATTTTCAGTCCGCTCAACAGCTCAAGCGGCCGCATCGAGAGTGGCAGGGTAGCCTTCCGCAATTGGCAACGCTCTCGATTCTGACTCGAGTTAAGCTCAACAGTTCGAGCGGCCGTGTTGAGAGCGGTAAGGTGGTTCACTCGGTAGCAAGTACACCCGGCAGGACATTGGGGATCCATCCTCATGGTGCCTCCTTGGGTTTACGTGCCGGAAAGCCTACCTGTTTAACATAGGGTAAACATACAAAGGGAAGATCGAACAGGAAGATAACATGCATCGTACTAAGGGTGTTGCAGAGTTATATTACATCATTTGTTGTTGCGGTTCTAACTAAAGATACAAATTGTCTTGGTCATGAACCTGCAGCGAAAGTGGGATACGGGGTGCCTAATCTCGGCGCTGGCCATCCACCCTCTCGATTTCACCGATGCGGCTGATGATGGGCTTGATACGCTCCTTCAGCGCCGCGAGGTCCACACCCGCCGGCAAGCTGTCCAGCGTGGCTTCGAAGTCAAGGTTGGTGTTCCAGTATGCCATCTTGGTGAGAACCTTGGTCATGGCACCCTGGCAAAGCCTCCGGGCCTCATGGGCCAGCGAGGCTGCCCGGTTGGCATGAAGCCGCTCCAAGGCACCGACAACCCTCTCAAAGAACAGGGTCAGGCTATAGTTGGCGCTCAAGTTCGGCTCCGGGGCGTACCTCACATCCAGCATCCCCATGGTAGCCAGTTGCGTGGTAGCCTTGTCGGCAACGGCGGCGAGGCGATTGAGCCAGCGGTTCTCGCCCTCCATGTGCTCCTTGTGGGTGAGGGCGTCGTTCTTCCACAGCTACTTCTCGGTCTCCAGATTCTTGGTCAGGGTCTCCTCCCTGGCCTTGCTCTCCGACAACATCCCCTTGAGACCCTCCAGCTTCAGCTTGAGGTCATTGATGGAGTTGTTGGCCTCGGAGAGCTCCCCATCCTTGCTGAGGACCGTGCCCTGTGCCTCCGTCAGAGCGCTGTTGAGTGTGTCCTTCTCCTTGGACAGCGTCAGGACCTGGTTTTTCAGCCCGTCCCACTCCACCTCTAGCTCCTTCATCTTGTCGGCGTGAACCTAAGGCTGGGCATTGAGTGCCTCCCTATGCCTCTGCTCCAGCTCCTGGGTCCGCTCCATGACGAGCTTCTCCACCTCCTCATCCTTGCCGCGGAGCGTTGCGGCAAGCTTCTCCTCGCGCACGGCAAGGTCCTCCTCCTGGGAGTTCAGCGCGGCCTGGTGCTGGGCTCGAGTGGCCTCGACTGCGGCGGCCAAGTTCTCCGCCGTCTCCTGGGCCTTCTCAATGTCGGCCCGCTTCATGGTGAGCTCCACCTTGCGCTTGGCCAGCTCGCCCTAGGCGGCCTTCAGCTCCTCACAAGCCTAGTGGAACCAAGTCTGCGTCTCGGCGACGCATACCTTGAGATCCGCCTCCGCCTTGTCCACTGTTGCCGCCCTGGACTTGGCCTTGTCCAGGCGAGCGCAGTGGAGCGCCTGGAGCTTCCGGAAGTTGGCACCCATGGCCTGGAGAAGACGCTCCTCCTGAGAACCGTCACCGCCTGTGCTTGGCTCGTCGATGACCTCGAGCCCGGCAGCGGCGAGCACCTCCTCGTCCAACACCTCTCCCTCGACGGGCACCCTGGAGCTTGACGTGCCTGGGAGGTGGACGAAAAGGTCGTCGCTCACCCTCAGGTACCTACCGGAGCTAGAAGCAGTGGAAGAGGAAGGCTGGTCATCAGCCACCTCCTCCTTGGAAATGGGCTCGCCGGCCTCCCCGACAGGTCACTTGCCGGCCTCCTCGGCAGTAGCCTTGCCGGGCTCCCCGGCAGGCCCCTTGGCGACATCTTTGATGATGGTGTCTAGGTCCTCCTAGTCCGACAGGAGAGGATCTGGATATCGGAAGTTGGGGTGAAGGGAAGCCAAGACCAAGGTTCAAGGAAAAGGCAGGAATGGAAGGCAAGTGGCTTACCCGAGCCAGGCTGGGAAGTAGAGGTCCCCTCCCCGCCAACATTTGGTGCCGAGGCGAAGCCACCAGCTCCCGACTTCTCGTCCTCCTCCTCCGTGTGCATGAGCTCGGTGCTTGGCACCCTTGCCGGAGATGCCCCTTGGGGCGGCGTGTTGTGGGTGGCCCTCTGCGGCTCCTCCTGTCGCTGGCCTCCTCCTCAATCATGGCAAGGTCAGCACCAAGGGATCGTGCCCCCAACACATGTCGATGGGGAGTGAGTGGCGAACTTACGCTGGGGGCTACGCCGGGGGCTGCTGTCCGGACTGCTCACCACCACCAGTGGCACCTTGGAGGTGCCCGCCGGGTGCTGGCCACCCGCCGAAGACCTGACCCTCTTCACCCTCTAGGCCAGCGTCTCCGCATTCCTGCCGAGATGAAAACAAGTCAAGATAAGAAGCATAGTTAGAGGAGCCGGAGATGACGAAAGGAAACGACACTTACTCGTCCTCCACCTCCTCTTCAGCTGCCTTCCTCTTCCTCCTCGGGCTGAGAGACCCGAGGTCAAAGAAGACCTCTGTGTCGTCGCTTGCGGGAGGAGGGGAAGCAGGTGGAGGAGGGGAAGTAGGCGAACTGCGTCCGCCGCACCGCCAACTCACTCTCCGGTAGCTCCGTCGCTCCGGCGTTCTTGGCCATCCCTTTGCCATTGTTGGTTTTGGGGGCCATGGCGGCTGCGAGAGGCGAGGGGAGGAGGACAGCGAAGACGCAGCAGCAACAAGAAGGGGCAGAAGCTTGCGAAGGAAGGAGAAGGGGGCAGCGGTTCCGAGATTGGAGAAGATGCAGGTGGTAAAGTGAGCAGCGGGCCCATGGTAATTCCTCTTTTAATGGGGAAGGCGCGGGCCACCTCCTCTCCCATTAACCATGATGTGACGCATGCGTGCGGGAACCGCCCCACGCATGACCCCCACGTCACGCACGACCCTCCACGTCGCACGTTCAATGTGGGTCGTGGGGAAGCACAGCGGACGAGAAATTACTACGGTAAAATCTGCCCCATCTGCCAGCGCACCATTTTGGGCCTAGCCCAACAAAGCGCCGCGCTTATGTATGGCCTGGGCCCGGGGGCTCCTGTCGGTGTACAAAAGTAGGAGCTCTCCTTTTGACCCCTTTACTTGTGCACGGGCAGTCAGAGCCACGCGCCGCGGCAGGGTAGAGGAGGGAAGCTGGAGAGAAGCCGAAGCACAAGACAACCAAGGCGACGCCAAGACCAGAAGCGCAGGAGGGAAAGAGGGCGAGGTGGACTCCCTTGGCGTGATCCATGCCGAGGCGGCCCCCGCAGCCCCGGAAAGAGCCTTGCCGGGGCAACTTGCCCAACACCAGCAGAGTGAGCCACCCTTGAGACCACAGACTCCGACCCAATCAACTGCGTTGGAACCAAGGCTCGGGAGGCGCCTGTGTGGTGGCATGCAAATCTTTGTCAAGATCATAAACATATGACTTCAGATGAGGACCAAAAGACGGTGACCCTCGGCAGGATCCTAGCTGAGGAAATCCAAAGAACCCCGGCAAGACCCTTGCCGGGGATGATAGCAATGCCACGACAAGACCCTTGTCGGGCCACCGGCAAGATCCTTGCCGAGGGCATCCGCATGGCCATTGCCAGGCCCGCACTAGCCATGACTCCGCCGCCATTCTCATGCAGCTGCTAGCCCAACCAGCTGGGTAGGCACATGCGTGGCAACATGCAGCTTCCAGGCCAAATCAGCAAGCACCCGCGTGGCGGCATGCATATATTCATGAAGGCCCTATCACCGCGCCACCTCAGCTGCTTGCCTGCCTACATGGTGCTGCATGCATCACTGGTCTGGGCGCGTGTCGAAGCAACGCGAAGCGGCGATGGATGGGACGGGCCTCGTTCCCGTCCCCGATAAAGCTAATGGACACCTACGTAGCACATTTAATGTGCTTTGTCCCGTAATGACGTGCGATAACCTCGCGCACTATAGGCCTTCCCACCTCCTGTGTGCCTCTGTGGCAACCCCTTTTCCTATAAAAGGAGGCCCGAGGCGACCAGGAGAGGGATTCAGCTTTTTGGGACGGCACAACTACCGTAGCTAGTTCAAGAAGCTCAAGAACACTCAATACACCCACCAAAGCAGGACTAGGGTTTTACACATCCTCGCGGCCCGAACCTGGGTAAACGATCCGTGTGCTAGCTCCTAAACCTGCTCTTCTCACGACCCCGTGCCCGCCGACCGTAGAAGGGATCCCGATGATCCCATAGGTGTCGTTCCCACCGACACGGGCTTGCTTGCTAAACTCCCCCACATACTGCCCTACAGTACGGTTGCCCTGGCGTAAGTTGTGTAACTCATGCTTCTTCATGCTCATAGCTCTAGTCGAGACATGACCAATGTGGAATGCTTGCTGAAACTGCTCCCAAGTAACATTGGCTATGGGGAAAGTGGCTGTGTAATTCTCCCACCATGCGGTTGCGGGTCCATCCAATTGGTGTCCGGCAAAACACACCTTCTCAGCATCTATCCAACCGGCAGTGGTTAACTCCCTTCCAATCCTACATAGCCAATCATCCGCAACTATGGGCTCGGTGCTATTGGAAAACACCGGTGGTTGTAACCTCCGAAAACGGGCTAAGTTGTCAAATGGAGGTGGTGGCGGTGGGTTGTTATTATTGTTGTTGTTGTTGTTGTTGTTCTTGTTGCCTTGATTCTGAACTAACAACTGCATTAGTGTATTTTTCTGCTGGATCAACTGAGTGAGCTCCGGTCGGAAGGCAAATCCGGGGTCACGTCTTCGAGGCATCTGATGGGTTTAGAGGGGAGAGATTAGAATAGAATGAGGTCTAATGAGAAAGCACTACTCATATGCACATGAGACAAACACAAAATCAATCAAGGGCATACAATCGATCTAACTATCGTTACAGTGCTCGGACTACTAATATATACATGGGGGAATACTACTAATAATATGGTGGTCTACTAGAAATTTTGATCAGTAGAAGACTCCATGACATCTGCTCCATCTTCGTCTTCATAATCGTCATCACTGCAGTCGGAGTCGGTGTCGTCGATGATGATGTAGTATTTGGGGTGGTCATCATCTCCTCCTGGCACAAGGTCTTCCATGAATACTCCTAGCTTCCTTGTCAGGTCTTCATTCTTCTTCACTAGTATGATGATTTCCTCCTTGTATCCATCGCGTGTAGACTTGAGTTCCTCTTCCAGCTCCATGTTCCTAGTCATCAACTTCTTCAGATCTATCATGCTTGCGCACATCTTGTTCTCCTGGCGACGAATGTGATGATTTAACTCCTGGATGAAGGCTGCAATGGACCTATACTTCCTGGTGTTGATCATCTCCCATTGCTCATCTTGGCACCCACATATATGGTAGATAGTGTCCTTAAGCTCCTTGTGATAAACTTCGCCGATGCGTCCCATGGCGATGTGGGCTGCCATGCTCTTGCCTAGACTCTAGGTTGGTGCATCAAAGGAAAACTCTATGGGATCCGTTACTGGCATGAATGTCCTTCCTGGAACTTGAACTCGAATCATCCAATGCTCCTCTTATGGTAGTGTGGCAGTGTAGGTCCCGGTGAAGCTTGGTATCCCAATGTTCAGGTACCTAGTGACTTCCTTCAAGTGTCGTCCAAAAGGTGTGTCTTCTTCCGGCTGTGTAAACTTATTCCTCGTGTCCTCCATCCTATAGTGTAGAAAATGGAGAGGAGTCAGAAATGAGTAGAGAAGAGTGACCTATGGCTCATCTTAGTGGTCATGTCCTACATTCAGCGTGTGCTCGGATACCATCTTGTAGCGACCCGACCTCAGACGGTCAAGTCTCTGTGCTTCAGTGTCATCCCTGGATCGGTAATGCTGACACACACAGTACTCGAATGGTTTTATAATAGAGTAGCAATCACACACTTATTACATCGATAGTCTCAAAGAGAGACCTTATTACAATAAATATGGCTTAAGGCCACCTAATTAAGATAACAGCGGAAGGCTTGCAAGATAAAGTGAGTCCATCAACTCCAATGGCATAGCTGAGTGCACGACAAACGACCTAGCGCACCTTACTATTCATCTGAAAATTCTGCAACATGATACGTTGCAGCCCGAAAACGGGTCAACACATGGAATATGCTGGCAATATAACCCAGAAGTTGGAATACAGTAGGTTTAACACCAATATAAATAAAGAATGAGTTCATTACAGTACCTTAAAGTGGTGGTTTATTTTCTTATACTAACAGAGCTCATGAGATTTCTGTTGAAGTTTTGTGTTGTGAGGTTTTCAAGTCTTTGCGTGTAACGCCCTCGATGCGGCTATATCTCCCACATGTCGAAGCACGACTTAGAGGCATAACCGCATTGAAAGCAATGTCGCAAGTGACGTAATCTTCACACAACCCATGTAATACATAAAGGGAAAGAGATACATAGTCGGCTTACAATCGCCACTTCACACAATACATGAATAAAGCATTACATCATCCAGATACAATCAAGGTCTGACTACGGCACCAAAATAAAAGAAGACTACCCCAAATGCTACACAGATCCCCGATCGTCCCGACTGGGTTCCACTACTGATCAACTAGAACGAAACAACACAAAGGACAAGATCTTCATCGAGCTCCTCCTTGACCTTGGTTGCGTCATCTGCATGGTTCAACGGCACCTACAAGCTGGTTTTGGAAGTATCTGTGAGTCACGGGGACTCAGCAATCTCACACCCTCGCGATCAAGACTATTTAAGCTTATGGGTAAAGGTAAAGGTATGAGGTGGAGGTGCAGCAATCAACTAGCATATATGGTGGCTAAACATACGCAAATGAGAGCGAGAAGAGAAGGCAAAGAACGGTCGAGAATCTATGATCAAGAAGTGATCCTAGAACAACTTACGTCAAACATAACTCCAACACCGTGTTCACTTCCCGGACTCCGCCGAGAAGAGACCATCACGGTTACACACGCATTTGATGTTTTTAAATAAGATCAACTTCAGGTTTTCTACAACCGGACATTAACAAATTCCCATCTGCCCATAACCGTGGGCACGGCTTTCGGAAGTTCAAATCCCTGCAGGGGTGTCCCAACTTAGCCCATCACAAGCTCTCACGGTCAACGAAGGATATTCCTTCTAGCGGGAAGACCCGATCAGGCTCGAAATCCTGGTTACAAGACATTTCGACAATGGTAAAACAAGACCAGCAACACCGCCCGAATGTGCCGACAAATCCCGATAGGAGGTGCACATATCTCGTTCTCAGGGCACACTCAGATGATACTAGCTATGAGTAAAACCAACCCTCAAGTTTCCCCGAGGTGGGCCCGTAGGCAGCTCAGTTCGGACCAACACTCAGAGGAGCACTGGCCCCGGGGAGGGGGGTTAAATAAAGATGACCCTTGGGCAGGCCTACCCAAGGGAAAGAAAAGGCTAGGTGGCGAATGGTAGAACCAATGTTGGGCATTGGTGGAGGAGTTTTATTCAAGCCGAACTATCAAGGGGTTCCCATTATAACCCAACCGCGTAAGGAACGCAAAATCCGGGAACATAACACCGATATGACGGAAACTAGGGCAGCAAGAGTGGAACAAAACACCAGGCATAAGGCCGAGCCTTCCACCCTTTACCAACTATATAGATGCATTAATTAAATAAGAGATATTGTGATATCCCAACAAAATATCCATGTTCCAAACATGGAACAAGCTCCAATCTTCACCTACAACTAACAACGCTATAAGAGGGGTTGAGCAAAGTGGTAACATAGCCAAACAACAGTTTGCTAGGACAAGGTGGGTTAGAGGCTTGGTTTTACAATATGGGAGGCAAGATAAGCAAGTGGTAGGTATCGCAGCATAGGCATAGCAAAAGAGCGAGCAACTAGCAAGCAAAGATAGAGGGGATTTCGAGGGTATGATCATCTTGCCTGAAATCCCGCAAGGAAGAAGAACGAGTCCATGAAGAAGACAAACAGACATAGCCAACTGATCCTCACAAACGCAACGTTACCGGATTACCGAGAAGAAGTACACCGGAAAGAACGTAAACAACATAGTAAACAACCACTACAACAACATGGCATGATGCACAACAAGTATGATGCATATCCAGTTTAATGAAGCATGGCATGGCAAAGTGCACAAACAATCGTACAAATTAAGTGGAGCTCATTATGCAACGGAGTTGCATGTTGAAGAAAACACCACATGACTTATTTAGTTCTCTCTCGTTTATGTACCCAACAAGATTAAATGTTGTTAGCATGGCAAGAGGTGAAGCATAAAGAAACTATCTATCTAGGCAAGTTTAAATGAGGCCGGAACAACAAAAAACAAGTCCGGAAAACCTCATGTGCAATATTATAGGTTTGGTACTGTTCTGCCCTAAACACAATTTTAGAGTTATTAAACATGCAAAGTGAGTACACCATGTTAAACTAGGCATTTTTCTACCTGTCGGCGTTCTGGGAACGTGGGTCCCCAGACTTGCCTGCCTGCGGCCTGCGGCGTGGCTCAAAGGGGGGCCCATCGCAGCCCATCTTTACCAACACAAACCCCAGACCCTCGGGAGGGGCCAAGCCTCGCGGGGCGGACGACGCAGAGCTTCCTCAGGCGCGGCCTCGTCAGGCTGGCTCACGAGGAGGCGGAGAGATCAAGGCGGGGTACCTCACGAGGTGCCCGTGATGCAAGCCATGACGACCGGGGGCGCCAGGCGAGTGCCAGCCCGCGTAGTGTCCTCCCTTCCTCTTTGGTGCAAAGGGGGCAAGCGCAGCCGCGGAGTACGGAGGCATCAGGCAAAGGTTGCCATTTTGGTGCAACGAGACCAAGACCAGGAGGACTACGAGACGGAGGTCACCGTGGAGCCAAAGACGACGTGATCACCAGAGCTTTGCGCAGGCGAAGACTACTTTTGTCAGGATAGCTGATACTAGTTGTCCCCCTTCAAATTAGCCCGCCATTGTTGGCTCCCTTCCCGCTCGATATTTGGGAAGAGGACCAGGGCCTCTATAAATAGGACCAGCCACCCACAGAGCAAAGGAGCCAGGGGGTTGGAAGGATAGAGGAGATCAGGTAGAGAGAGAGAGAGAAGGGTGACTGAGCTCCTCCGAGCAGTTCATCGCCCCAGCCAAGAACAGACCCTCGCGAGGCTGTTCTTCCTTGTATTGTTCATCATCATCAGCCCAAGGGGCAATCCACCACACCACACACTGGACTAGGGTATTACACCACAACGGTGGCCCAAACTAGTATAAACCTTGTGTCTCTTGTGCTGTTCTTTCCTTAGTTTGATCCTAGCAAGGCGGACGAGTGCAGGTAGGTAGGAGGCGAAATCTCCGCGCGCACCCCAGTGTTCGAACTTCAAGGGTCTACCGGAACCCGAAATCCGACATTTGGCGCGCCAGGTAGGGGTGCGCCAGGATTGTCTTCCACCACCCCGTTCTCCTCCGACCATCACGCCCATGTCTGACGCTCGTCGGGCCCGCACCGAGCGCCGGGCCGTGCTCGCTGCCCGCGTCGCCCAGACGGCCCCTGTCGGCGGGCGTCCTCGCCGTTCCCCGTCACCTGCCGTCAACGCCGCCATCGGCCCGGCGGGGGACGAGCAGCAAGCATCATCCCAGCATCTGTCCGTGCGGCAAGATGGCCGCACCGCAACTCCCTCGCTCACCCTAGCTGGTTCTTCGTCCCGCGCGCTCCGCGCGCCCATGGAGGCTCGGGCTGCACTCATTGCGGCGAACGAGCTCCTGCACTACCGTCCCGTCGACGACGTCTACGAAGAATGGCTCGGCCGCGTCGCGAGCTCATCCGCGCCGCAAGGGGCTCTCCTGCGCTGTCCGTTCCGCTGCACCGCACCCCGCCCCGCGCGGGCAGTGAAGCTCCGGCGGTGCCCCGGCCGCCTCCTCCTCAGGAAGGCGCCATGGCTACAAGGCGTGTGGCCCCTGGGCGGAACCCGCTCCGTCAGGCGCCAGCGCAGCAAGAGCAGAGCTGTCAAGAAGTCCCTCGCCCGCAAGAAGCTGCCCGGGCGCTCCCTGCTCCAGCACGTCGCGACCATGCTCCTGCTCCCGCGCGTCAAGACCCCGTGCTGCTCCCAGCTGCAGCACGTGGGGACATGCAAGACCAAGCTCCCCGTCATCCAAGGCCTCCCGTGGCCACGGCAAGCTGCTGCGCCTTCACCGCTGAGCTACGTAATGTCATGTGGCCCGACAAGTTCAAGCCAGACATGCCTCCTCGCTACGACGGCACGGCTGACCCTGCGGAGTTCCTCTAGCTCTACGAGCTGGGCATCGAAGCTGCCAACGGAGACGAGAAGGTCATGGCGAACTGGTTCCCCATGGCACTCAAGGACGGGGCCCGCACTTGGCTCCTAAAGCTGGCTCCAGGCACAATCTCCTCCTGGGACGAGATGCGCACCGGCTTCATCGCCAACTTCCAAGGCACTCGCGACCGGCCACCCGCCGTGAGCGACATGCGCCGCATCAAGCAACAGCCCGGGGAGACCCTGCAGAAGTACATCCAGCGCTTCAACAACGCGCGCCTCAAGATTCCCAAGGTGACTGAGGAGGCCATCATCTCGGCCTTCTCCGACGGCGTGCATGACATCAAGATGAAGGAGGAGCTGGCGATGCATGAAGACCTGTGCACTTCCTTGGAACTGTTCAACCTGGCAACCAAGTGCGCCAGGGCCGAGGAAGGGCATCTCTCCCTCCTCGAGCTGCCTGCCGCAGACCCAGAAGAGAAGAAGCACAAGGCCAAGGATGTGAAGCGCAAGGAGGCTGTGGTGCTCGCGGCAGAACCAGACACCAAGCGGGGCAGAGATCAGCTCGAACCTTCCAAGGGCAGCCGGTATTGTGTGTACCACGACCTCCACACCCACAACACCAACGAATGTCAAGAGCTCCGAGCCGTGCGAGAAGGAAGGATCGGCCGTCGCCCTGACCGCAGTGACCGGGGCTACGGCCGAGGAGGAGGAAGGAACGCAGGACGCTGGGAAGACCGTGGCCCGCGCCAAGGGTGGCGCGATCAACCTCGCGAGGATCGCTGGCAAGACCCGCCTTGCGAGGGAGGCTGGAGGGATCAGCCTCACGAGGGAGACTGGAAGGATCAGCATCGCGAGGATCGCCCGCAAGGCAGCGCAGGCCTCCCATCGCTGCCGCCGCAGCCAAGGAGAAATGAGGACCGCCACCAGGACGAGGGGGCTGGGGGCTTCCACGAGCCGCGCACGATCGCCTGCATCCTGGGCGGGGCACAAGCCCCAGCCTCTCAGCGCATCTTCAAGCAGTTCGCCCACGAAGTGAACGCAGTCCTCCCCAGGCTCGAAGCCACGCGCCCTCTCAGGTGGTCGGCGTGTGCCATCACGTTCAGCTTAGCAGATCAGCTCAAGTGTGCGGCTACAGCCGAAGTTCTCCCGATGCTTTGTTCCACAATCATCAGCAACGTGGTGGTCACCAAGACCCTCATCGATGGCGGTGCAGGGCTCAACGTCCTGTCCATGGAAACATTCAACAACCTCCAGGTGCCCTACAGCCAGCTTCAGCCAACCAAGCCTTTCTCCGGTGTCACCGACGGCTCCACGGTCCCGATTGGGCAGGTCCGCCTCCCTGTCACCTTCGGGGCACGCAACAACTACCGCACCAAGCTCATCGACTTCGACGTCGCTCACATTCACCTGCCGTACAATGCCATCCTTGGGTACCCAACGCTAGCCAAGTTCATGGCCGTAACTCACCACGGCTACAACGTCCTCAAGATGCCAGGAAGCGGCGGAGTCATCACGGTGCCATGTGAAGAGAAGGACGCGGTGTGTTCCCTGGAATGAGCCTTTCAGGCCGCGTCACTGGAAGACCCGGATCGTGGAAGCAGGAGGCCTCCCGAGACCGCCCCTAAGAAGAAGAAGACATCGTCCGGCCCGACCACTCAGGAGGCAGGCCCCTCTGGGCCTGCGTCTGCCCAGGGGGAACCTCCTTCCATCGCACAGGAAAGCGCGCCCGGCGCCCTCCTCTGGTAGGGCTCGGGGCCTCTCCCCTGGAGGGCCACCAACCTAGCTAGGGTCACGAGGAAGGCGCTTGGGCACCACCTGGAGGCATATTTCGAAGCACGTTTCCCTTAAGAAGGAGCAAGGCAAGGAGACCCAGACCCTCAGGAGTTCGTCAGCGAGGCCATTCAGGAGCTACAGGAGTCAAGAGTCATGAAAGGCGGCCGTCGCCTACCAGCAGTGGCTCCCCATCCAGGCGAGGATGGTGGGCTGCGCGTTTGCATCGACATACCAGGGCTCAACCGAGTCGCCTCTCTGGAGCACCTCTGGCCCTCGCGAGTGGGGCGCTGCGAAGGCCCACCCCACAGCTACGTTCGCCTGCCTTACGGCTTGCCGAACGTGGCTAACATGTACCAGCGCCTCATGAGGGGCATCATGGAGGCACAAGAGGCCAGGCGTTCTGCAGCCCTGGAAGGGATGGAGATGGCTCGTGAGGAGCCGCCAGTGCCTCCAGAGCCTCCCGAGGCCCCTGGGCCTGGGGGCTCGTGAGGATCGGCTCCCGCAGCCCACCGAGCTTGCTACATCAACGCTCCTTCGTCCTCAACATCATCAGGTGACATCTTTCGAGTTTTATTTCCAACTGGGAGCGGCCCCCCAGGGCTGCATTATACCCAGGCCGCGTGGGTCCGTCCCTGCTGCGTGTATCCCTTTTTTTATTCCATGTTGTTAGCTTACCTTGTTGGGGGCGCCCATCGGGCTGCATGACCCCCCCAAGTCGCTCGGGCCTGGCCCAGTGATGTCCGCATTCCCAGCATCTATTTGAACGAATCCACTCCTTCGCGGCTAATGTGTTTTACCTAGTTGCCTGCTCAGCCGACGCCAACTAACGGAGCTGCTCCCGAACGGCACGACGCTTGCGCATGGGTCCGTCCCTGCAACACCGACAAACCTGGATGGCTGAGCTCTGGCCGCGGCAGCCCCGCATAGCGTCACCTCGTCAAGCCTTCATTGCCTCACTACCCCTCGGAAGCAACCAATGGCTGACTGTCAATTGTCATGGCAACCCCTTGTTTTTTCTATGATGGGCCTGCAGGACCTCCTGAAGGAGATGCGTCAGGCGAGGCCCTTGCGGTGTCTCCTTCGCTCTCGTCCGCGCGAACCGCTTGCACATTAAAGGGGGGGTGCCTGAGCATTGCGACTCAGGGCTCCTACTGGCTCTCCAGCCCTCACCCTCTGGCCTTGACCACGGCATCGCGACCTGGCATACCAGCGACGGTTGATACTTGCTCGAGGGCCGGGACCCGAGGACGTAGAGCAGAAAGGGGAGCAAAGGCAAGAGGGGAGAGACACACGAGGACCTCGCCGAGCAACCTCGCGCATGCCAATGCAAGGACCCGGTGACACACCAGAGAGCGGCCCCTGATCCTCGAGATAATTCATCACCCGGAAGCGCCAGCTGCCGTGGCACCATCCCCGCACCTAATGCTATCCCGTGTTAGCGACGCCGCTCTCCTTTCTCACCAAACGACGGCTGCTTGGGTGCCAAAGGGGACCTCCTAAGCATCGCGACTCAGGGGCTCTTACAGGACTCCGGGTCGCTCACCTCACGGCCTTGACCACGGCATCGCGACCTGGCATACCAGCGACGGCTGAAGCCGCCTTGGAACTGGGACCTATCGGCGTAGAGCACCAAGCCCTCGTGAGGCTCGAAAGGGAGGACTGAGCTAAGACGGAATGAGCACCTCGCGCAATTCTACGACAAGGGTTATGTTAACAAACAGGATCACAGGCACCTTACAAGCCCCCACGGGGCGCGTTTTTGATTCCTCGCAGGGAACAAATCCTAAAGGGACACAAACAACGCGCGACCCTGCAAAAGACACCATCATCAACAGTGGGCCGTCAAGCACCGACGCCAACCCCATCCAGATCAGAGTCGGCGGCGGCCTGACGAGCCCGCCCTGCTCCAGGAGCGGCACCGGCTCGGGGGCTCATAGCTGTCGTCGCTCGTCTCCGGAGTCACGAAGAGCTCGCCGGAGTAGCTGGAGCCTCCGACGCCTCCACCGCCTGAGGAGCCGCCAAGGGAGCGGTTGGCGGGCCCAGTCCTCGTCGCGGCAGGGTCCTGGCCACCTTCCCCGGGGCAGCACTCCAGCCGGCGCCCGCTCGCATCGAAGACCTTGAAGAGCATCACCGAAGCACCGTCATAATCCAAGTGGACCACGAAGACGCCCCTTACCCTGCAAACCCGGGCGATCTCTCTCCAACCCCGAGTCATGAAGACCTCGCCCGGGGCAACGACCGCGACCTCTGCCTCGGTCGCGAGGGTGCTGCAGCCGGCATGCTGCAGCCTGAGCTCCAGGGGCTCCCCCCTGCGGGATGATGGAGGTGAAGAAGGGAGGAAGGCGGATCCAAGACTGAAGAGGAATGGTGACGTGGAGCACGAACTCTTGGGAGGAGCCCTCGGTGTGGACCCCAGGGGGGACGACCCACACCTTCGTGACCCGTCGGCGCCGACGTCGGCGCCGCCCATGGCGGTTAGCATCAGCTCCTTCGGGGCCCTCGACGTGGGCGTACAATGGCAGCGGGAACCCCGGCGGCACCCGCTCGCACCAAGGCCTCGACACCACCTAAAGGGCCCCCTCGTCTGGGCCACGGGGGGCGAGCCGTTTCTTCAGCGGGAGTGGGTCTGGTTCCCCTCGGGGAGCCTTTCCCTTCTCTGCCATGGAGAACCGGCGGATAGGAGCCATCGCAGCAAGACGGAGCAAGGATCGGGAAGAAGGAGAAGCAAGGAGGGATGGACTGGAAGGGCGCGCGCTGTTCCGTACTTATGGCCAGCGAAGGCCAACCGCCTACCTCCATGATTGCAGGTAATCATGACCCACTTTGCATGCAGGGACTTGTCCAATCCGTGCAGTTGCCGAGGCGCCATGGGGAAGTGGAGGCGCCCACGTCCAATCAACCGCCACGCGGCGCCCAAGGCCGCAGGCTGTTAGGGCCCGCGGTGCTTCGCTCTTGCCCTTCCGCCTCCCTGCACGGCCAAGTCCGGGCGCGCCTTGGGCCCAGGGGGCTACTGTCGGCGTTTTGGGAACGGGGGTCCCCAGACTTGCCTGCCTGCGGCCTGCGGCGTGGCTCAAAGGGGGGCCCAGCACGACACATCTTCACCAACACAAACCCAAGACCCTCGCGAGGGGCCAAGCCTTGCGGGGCGGACGACGCGGAGCTTCCTCAAGCGCGGCCTCGTCAGGCTGTCTCACGAGGAGGCGGAGAGATCAAGGCGGGGTACCTCACGAGGTGCCCGTGATGCAAGCCATGACGACCGGGGGCGCCAGGCGAGTGCCAGCCCGCGCAGTGTCCTCCCTTCCTCTTTGGTGCAAAGGGGGCAAGCGCAGCCACAGAGTACCAAGGCATCAGGCAAAGGTTGCCGTTTCGGTGCAACGAGATCAAGACCAGGAGGACTATGAGATGGAGGTCACCGTGGAGCCCAAGACGGCGTCATCACCAGAGCTTTGCGCAGGCGAAGACTACTTTTGTCAGGATAGCTGATGCTAGCTATCCCCCTTCAAATTAGCCCGCCATTGTTGGCTCCCTTCCTGCTCGATATTTGGGAAGAGGACCAGGGCCTCTATAAATAGGACCAGCCACCCACAGAGCAAAGGAGCCGGGGGGTTGGAAGGATAGAGGAGATCAGGTAGAGAGAGAGAGAGAAGGGTGACTGAACTCCTCCCAGCAATTCATCGGCCAGCCAAGAACAGACCCTCACGAGGCTGTTCTTCCTTGTATTGTTCATCATCATCAGCCCAAGAGGCAATCCACCACACCACACACTGGAGTAGGGTATTAAACCACAACGGTGGCCCGAACCAGTATAAACCTTGCGTCTTTTGTGTTGTTCTTTCCTTAGTTTAGATCATAGCAAGGCGGAGGAGTGCAGGTAGGTAGGAGGCGAAATCTCCGCGCGACCCAGTGTTCGAACCTCAAGGGTGTGCCGGAACCTGAAATCCGACACTACCCCATTTACATATGAAGTTTGTTACAAACCGAGTTACGGTTATTTAGTTATGGATTAAAGCATTTTAACATGGAATAGGAGCAAATTTAAACAAACATCATTTTAAACATTTTAAACATAGAAGAAAGTTGGATGTTATGAAACTACATGAAATTGTAGTCAAGTTACATATATAAATTATTTAGATCCGATGCACGGTTCATGAGTTATTAAATGCATGAAGTTTAGGAACCTTTCTGTAAAAACTGCAGTCTCTGGATAAATAGCAAATTCCCAGAAAGAAAAAAAGACAGAAACGGGCCAAATCTCGGACAAGCCCAACAATGAGAAAAAAAGGAGGGCGCTGGGGCTGGCCTCACCATGGGCCAAGCCCAGTCGGTGGAAGAGGTAGGGCAGTGGGCGCTGGCTGGGCCTGATGCGGTTCTGGCCCAAGTGGTCGATCGAAACGCTCATCTGCTTGACAGGGAGCAGAGCAGTGGCGACAGCAGGGCGCGGGGAGGCGGAGGTCACCAGCGCTGGAGGACTCCGGTGGGGTGGCGCGGTGACCTGGAGCCAAGGACGAGGCCGAGGTGCAGGGAAATGTCGGATCTGGCAGAGGGGGACGCACGGAGCAGGGTAGGTCGATACGGATGAGCGAGAAGAGCGCTCCGGCTCGTTGCAGAAGAGGAAACCGACGGGTTCAGGGGGCGATGCCTTGAAGGTGCGAGGGAGCGTCAGGTCTAGGAGGAGGCTCGCACCTGAGTCAACCCTGGCGAGCAGACGAGGTCCGGCAACGACGGGGAGGTTGGGACCCGACAGATCCGAGGCCAGGACGACGACATCAAATGGAGACGAGGCCGGCAATTGTTGAAGCTTCGAACGATCATGGCTCCTGTGCGAAGAACACACGGTTGAGAGAGAGGTCAGAGAGAGATGGAGAGAAGAATTGGAGGAGGGACAAGATAAGAGATAGGTGCGAAGCTCGTCAGTTGGTCAACGGCGACGGCGTAGGACAGTGTCGGGCACGGGAGGCAGCGCATTGGAGGTAGCAGTGCTGACTGGAGAAGCTGCGCGAGGCCGAGCGCCAAGGTGGTTCGGGAGGAGGCGCTCTGTCACGGCTCGTCGGATGGAGCTCGAAGTAGAGGAGGGGTTCGGGCAGAGAGGTGGCTGGGGATCAAGCCTCCTGCTCGATCTGTAGGCAGGCACGACGACGAATCGAAGGGAGGAGGTGGAGGCTTTTTAGGATCGGGGAAGATGGAGGTTGGATGGTTGGGTGAACCGAGAGAAAAAATCCCGAGAAAGAAAAGATCTAGCAGTGATGGGACAAGCTCCCGAACAACAAGGAAAAGCGGGTGGCGACGGCTTCGGGATTGGGGAGGAAAGGATGGGACAGCCTAGGGTTAGGGGTTGATCTGTTTAAATAGCATGTTGGAAAAGCGTAGGGCTATGTAGGTCCCTCCGATCATAATCGGACGGACGGGAAAAATAGGTTAGGTAGCCCAAACAGAAAAACGGAGACGTTTTGTGGATGTTTGGGGATGTTCCAGATACAACGGTGGCGACAGTCCGGGTCGGGTTCGGGACAACTTTCGGACGCGCGCGAGGGGGGGTGCGGGCTGACGAGAGAGGTTAAGTTGGACCTGGCGGTAGGTAGTGAGCTGTGTAGACGATCTCGAGCTAAGAGAAGAGAAGAGAGGGAGGCCTGGTGACTGTTTCTGGAGACCGAAAATGTCCGACGTGTGCCCGGCTATAATGCCGCTATGGTTTAACAGTTGGGCTATCAAACGAACTCCGAATGCGATGAAACTTGACAGGCGGTCTATCTACACTATAATAAGACCACACGCCAACTTTCATCCCATTCCGAGTACATTTTCCAGCCACTTCTAAAATACTATTTCGGACATGCCGCGGGCGCGTGCAAGTGTGTCTGGGCTCAGAACGGACAACAGACGGAACTGGGAGACCCGGACTAATGCAAGTTTTGAAAAACATGATGATGCAATGCACAGGATGACATGGCAAGATGCAACACGCAAGAAAATGACATGGCAACAACAGCGAATAACAGGAAGACACCTGGCACATCGGTCTCTGGGCGTCACAACACTCCACCATTACGAGAGGATCTCGTCCCGAGATCTAGAATGGCACTGGAGGGAAAACGGAAGAGAAAGAGAAGAGGTATAACTAAGTTGCTTCTTTGACAAATGAATGAAACCAATGAACCTTGAAGGTTGAACAAATTCGAGAAAAGAATACAACGAAGGTGAACAAAGATGAAACCTCCGTTAGGGAAGAGGAACAAGGAACCTTACTAGACCCTTGTAGGTTGAAAGACATAAGAAAAGTGTTACGATGGACAATAGGTACATGCAAGCACTCCGATTGAAACGAGATGTACAGGAACGATAAGGATAAATTACGACAACACTCCGGTTGGACATGGAAGGTAAAGAATATAAACTTTGCGAATCGAAAGCACTTGGATGAGACTCCGGTTAGAAGAGGAAAGATAAAAATGACACTCCGGTTAAAACAAGATAGAGAAGGAAAAAGAATGATATAATTTGGGCAGCATTCCGATTGAAAAGAAAAGGGATTGAATAAGAACTTGACAAGAAGAGAGTATGCTTGATGAAATCAACAACACACTGTCTTCGAAACTATTGAAAGAATGGCACAAGGGGGTAAGAAAGATCTCAGACAGCACTCCGGTTGAGAAGGGAGTCAAAATTTGATAAGATGAGAGAGCTTGAATGAAAACACGACACTCCGGTTGGATGGATAAGCAAAAGAAAGAACATGAACTTCACAATACGAGATGATGAGTGAAGAGAGCATCATCACAATGCCTCTGGAAGAAATATAAGAATGGAAACAAAAGAACAGAGAAGAAGACAACAAGTTCTGCCTGAAATGAATTTGGGAGAGCATCCATACAAAGAAGGATTGAACGGAGTTGTTGGGAAATCAACAACGAAAAGAACAGGCTTGTTGAGGGCTTATGGAAAATATCTCAAGAACTTGAGGTGAAAACCTGCCATAAATGGAAACAAGATTGGATTGATATGAACAAGAAGACGAGAGACTCATCTCACCGGGAGGATAATGAAGATCTTGAGTCAATTACACGCCTCACAATAGCAAAACCCTTAGGGAAAGCTTTAGGTGTAAAATAACCCAAGATACTGCAGCGACGAGGATGATGGATTTAAAATATCTCATTCTTAACAACATGTGAATCATGGAACATGAACTCTGATTATCAAGAATGACATAATACCACCTCCAATGATACAGAAGAAAGAATTGCACTCCAGATAGCAAAATGACGAATGCTTGAACTCCTCTGAAAAGAATCTTGATGAACACTTCTAGAAGGAATTAAATCTTTGATGAACCATCTTGTAGAACCTCCATGAAGAACTCCGGTAAACAAAAGAATTACGAAAATAAAGAGAAGTTGGAAACACAAGGTGAAACCTTGTAATGATTTAGATGGATCTCCGTGATAATTAGAGCTTGGAACTCCAGGAAAGAAAGACGAGCACTTGAAACCAAGAATTTAATCATCGGGAACAACTCCGGAAGAAAAGATTAACATAAGGATGAAAACAAGAATAAGAATTACATTATGCGTATCCTTCATCAATTTAAGTTGATGACAAGCAATGGATTGCAAACAACTTATTCCCGTTGGAAGGATTTAGAGAGATATGGCGCAAACTTGAGAAAGTCTTCAACGCTCCACCGGTAGAATTTGATAAGCACGAATGCATAGATATGATACACGAAGGAAGAAAAACACTTGAATGAACCACCATAAGAATTGAAAAAGAACGATTAAAACATGAAGAAACACCGGGAAGAATTAGCAATTAAACGAAGATGCTTGAGAGAATTTAGATCCATGAGAACGAAGAGATTACGAGCTGATTAGAGAATCCTTGATTTAGACACCGGTATGATTTAGGGTATGATAGTTGAAAGCTGGAATGAATAAATCTTAGATGATGGGCTCCGGATAATCAAACTGAACAGAATCTTGAATTGCTCCGGATGGGTGAAAAAAAATCTCACAACCGAAAACAATTATGATAGGATGGCAGAAAATGGGGCAATATTTAAAAGAAACTCTTCTTCGGTCTTCAAAATCTGAGAATGACGATGAGAAACACCACCAAATTGTTGAGATACTCCGGGATGAAGAATGGAAAGGTTGATCCAACGATGATAAGAAATTGAGATATCTTGGAGAAATACATCTGACTGATGAAAACTTCATTCTTACGTCAAACTTCGAAATGAAATTGAGGTTACCTCCGGGAAAATAAGAAGAGTCAGGTAAGATCCTGGGAAAAAACCTGTGGGTTAGGGCCCACTCAAGAGAAAACACCGTTAGAATGATTAAAAAGAGAGATTACACCGGTTGAATTAAAAGGCTTGAATGAGATAACATCCTCAAAATAGCTTGAACGGATTAAGAGTGGAAACACGAATCTTCTGAGATATCATTAGCACTCCGGAACAAGAGAATAGCAAGCGGAGAAGATTAAGAGGTGCACCAGCATAAGTAGGCATTGGGCAAAAAGAAAAGGAGTATGCTCAATACCAAAGCTTGAATTAAATCCACCGGAGAAGAAAATGAGTGACGAGAGACGAACTTGAAGCTTCGTTAGCATCTTCTTGCGAATCACCGGATAAGAATATTGACGGAAAAGGAATGGAGAAGCTTCCCATCAATAAAATGGATACTTCATTAAGAAATATGAGTCCTTGAAGAAAAAAGGGTGGGAGGGTGGGAAAACAAATACAACTTGGAATGGATGAAGCAAACACCGTTGAGAAGAACTGATAATTGATCATGTGAATGAAATGATCAGATCCACTTGAAGAGAAACACGCGGTGGAAAGGATTGACATGACAATCACGGTGATCAAGAAGGATTAGTATTCGCATAGGAGTATGAGAACACCAGTTAGGAAAGGTATGGAATCAACTCTTGACTTCGAAGCAACTTGAATACCACAAAAACAAAGGATTGGCTTGCAGAATAAGCCGGAAAACATATGATAGAGATTTCATCCGAAGTTTTCGTGGTGGGGCCTACACGGGCTCAATCGTACAGCACCATCATGTACAAGGCAGTGCACATGACATACGAAGCGTCCCCGAGTCGGCATAGCCAAGGACTCTTTAAGACACAACGAGACCACTGTAAAACCAACCGTGGATAGGCGGACCACTAGACGTCGAACCCCAATTTCATATCATACATCTGTCGAAAAGATATCCTAAGAGCTACTCGAATTCCCACTTATAAACTCCTGAAATTTTCTGGTTATGCAATCAGGTGTTGGGGATATAGGGGAAGCATAATATCTCACCCAAAACTAGCAAATCCTACATCTAGCTGTATCCATCCTTCAACACATAATCAAGAAACCTTCGGAAATCGTTTACCTCAACCTTCGAAAAGCATCCGTTATACGAGTTATGGCAATACTCCCGAACTCCCGCCCCAGTACTGGATGGCGTCGGGGTTATCTCACCAACAATTGCATAATAGAGATTTTCGATGTCAGCGAAACTAAACTCAGGTATTCCAGAACTGCAACGATAAAATTGTGACGATAACACCTCGGAGCTCAACTCCTCGGGACACTGCCACAACCCCTAAATGTCAGGAGGCACCAAGAACAATGTTCTCGTCACAAAACCATCGGAACGATTCCGAGATACCCGCGTGATCCTAAGAATTTTTTTAGTGAAAGTTGAGAAGAGAAGAGTCAAAACTCTACATCAGGATGCCTCACCAGAGCGACGAAGGGACTGAGGTGTAAAAAGAATTCCTAACTCTCCGATATATATAATCCTATACGACTCAAAACATTTTTCTAGACTCAACAACGCCAACGATTCGATCAAGCAGGGGGCTCCTAAGGTCGGGGAAGGCTCTGATTACCAACTTGTAACGCCCTCGATGCGGCTATATCCCAAACGTGTCGAAGCACGACTTAGAGGCATAACCGCATTGAAAGAAATGTCGCAAGTGAGGTAATCTTCACACAACCCATGTAATACATAGTTGGCTTACAATCGCCACTTCACACAATACATGAATAAAGCATTACATCATCCAGATACAATCAAGGTCCGACTACGGAACCAAAATAAAAGAAAACTACCGCAAATGCTACACAGATCCCCGATCGTCCCGACTGGGCTCCACTACTGATCAACTAGAATGAAACAACATAAAGGACAAGATCTTCATCGAGCTCCTCCTTGAGCTTGGTTGCGTCATCTGCACGGTTCAACGACACCTGCAAGCTAGTTTTGGAAGTATCTCTCAGTCGCGGGGACTCAGCAATCTCACACCCTCGCGATCAAGACTATTTAAGCTTATGGGTAAAGGTAAAGGTATGAGGTGGACCTGCAGCAAGCGACTAGCATATATGGTGGCTAAACATACGCAAATGAGAGCGAGAAGAGAAGGCAAAGCACGGTCGAGAATCTATGATCAACAAGTGATCCTAGAACAACCTACATCAAACATAACTCCAACACCGTGTTCACTTCCCGGACTCCGCTGAGAAGAGACCATCACGGTTACACACGCGGTTGATGTTTTTTAATTAAGATCAACTTTAGGTTTTCTACAACCGGACATTAACAAATTCCCATCTGCCCATAACCGCGGGCACGGCTTTCGAAAGCTCAAATCCCTGTAGGGGTGTCCCAACTTATCCCATCACAAGCTCTCACAGTCAACGAAGGATATTCCTTTTAGCGGGAAGACCCGATCAGGTTCGGAATCCCGGTTACAAGACATTTCGACAATGGTAAAACAAGACCAGCAACACCGCCCGAATGTGCCGACAAATCCCGATAGGAGCTGCACATATCTCATTCTCAGGGCACACTCAGATGAGACTAGCTACGAGTAAAACCAACCCTCATGTTTCCCCGAGGTGGCCCCGCAGGCAGCTTAGTTCGGACCAACACTCAGAGGAGCACTGGCCCGGGGGGGGGGGGGTTAAATAAAGATGACCCTTGGGCAGGCCTACCCAAGGGATAGAAAAGGCTAGGTGGCGAATGGTAAAACCAATGTTGGGCATTGCTGGAGGAGTTTTATTCAAGGCGAACTATCAAGGGGTTCCCATTATAACCCAACCGCGTAAGGAACGCAAAATCCGGGAACATAACACCGATATGACAGAAACTAGGGCGGCAAGAGTGGAACAAAACACCAGGCATAAGGCCGAGCCTTCCACCCTTTACCAAGTATATAGATGCATTAATTAAATAAGAGATATTGTGATATCCCAACAAAATATCCATGTTCCAAACATGGAACAAGCTCCAATCTTCACCTGCAACTAACAACGCTATAAGAGGGGCTGAGCAAAGCAGTAACATAGCCAAACAACGGTTTGCTAGGACAAGGTGGGTTAGAGTCTTGGTTTAACAATATTGGAGGCAAGATAAGCAAGTGGTAGGTATCGCAGCATAGGCATAGCAAAAGAGCAAGCAACTAGCAAGCAAAGATAGAGGTGATTTCGAGGGTATGATCATCTTGCCTAAAATCCCACAAGGAAGAAGAACGAGTCCATGGAGAAGACAAACGGACGTAGCCAACGGATGCTCACAAACGCAACGTTACCGGATTACCGAGAAGAAGTACACCGGAAAGAAAGCAAACAACATAGTAAACAACCACTACAACAACATGGCATGATGCACAACAAGTATGATGCATGTCTGGTTTAATGAAGCATGGCATGGCAAAGAGCACAAACAATCCTACAAATTAAGTGGAGCTCATTATGCAACGGAGTTGCATGTTGAAGAAAACACCACATGACTTATTTAGTTCTCTCTCGTTTATCTACCCAACAAGATTAAATGTTGTTAGCATGGCAAGAGATGAAGCATAAAGAAACTATCTATCTAGGCAAGTTTAAATGAGGCCGAAACAACAAACAACAAGTCCGGAAAACCTCATGTGCAATATTATAGGTTTGGTACTGTTCTGCCCTAAACACAATTTTAGAGTTATTAAACATGCAAAGTGAGTACACCATGTTAAACTAGGCATTTTTCTACCCCATTTACATATGAAGTTTGTTACAAACCGAGTTACGGTTATTTAGTTATGAATTAAAGCATTTTAACATGGCATAGGAGAAAATTTAAACAAACATCATTTTAAACATTTTAAACATAGAAGAAAGTTGGATATTATGAAACTACATGAAATTCTAGTTAAGTTACATATATAAATTATTTAGATCCGATGCACGGTTCATAAGTTCTAAATGCATGAAGTTTAGGGACCTTTCTGTAAAAACTACAGTCTCTAGATAAATAGCAAATTCACAGAAAAAATAGAAACGGGCCGAATCTGGGACAAGCCCAACAATGAGAAAAAAGGAGGGCGCTGGAGCTGGCCTCACCATGGGCCAAGCCCAGTCGGTGGAAGAGGCAGGGCAGTAGGCTGTGGCTGGGCCTGACGTGGTTCTAGCCCAAGTGGTCGATCGAAACGCTCATATGGTCGACAGGGAGCAGAGCAGTGGCGACAGCAGGGCGCAGGGAGGCAGAGGTCGCCGGCGCTGGAGGACTCCGGTGGGGTGGCGCGGTGACCTGGAGCCAAGGACGAGGCCGAGGTGCAGGGAAATGCCGGATCTGGCAGAGGGGGACGCACGGAGCAGGGTAGGTCGATACGGATGAGCGAGAAGAGCGCTCCGGCTCGTTGCAGAAACCGACAGGTTCAGGGGGCGACGCCTTGCAGGTGCGAGGGAGCGTCAGGCCTAGGAGGAGGCTCACGCCTGAGTCAACCCTGGCGAGCAGATGAGGTCCGGCAACGACGGGGAGGTCGGGACCTGACAGATCCGAGGCCAGGACAACAACGTCGGATGGAGGCGAGGCCGACAACTGTTGAAGCTTCGAACGATCATGGCTCCTGTGCGAAGAACACACGGTTGAGAGAGAGGTCAGAGAGAGATGGAGAGAAGAATAGGAGGAGGGACAAGAGAAGAGATGGGTGCGAAGCTCATCAGTTGGTCAACGACGACGGCACAGGACAGCGTCGGGCATGGGAGGCAGCGCAGGGGAGGTAGCGGTGCTGACTGGAGAAGCTGCGCGAGGCCGAGCGCCATGGCGGTTCGGGAGGAGGCACTCCGTCGCAGCTCATCGGATGGAGCTCGAAGCAGAGGAGGGGTTCGGGCAGAGAGGTGGCTGGGGATCGAGCCTCCTGCTCGATCTGTAGGCGGGCCCGACGACGAATCGAAGGGAGGAGGTGGAGGCTTTTTAGGATCGGGGAATATGGAGGTTGGATGGTTGGGTGGACCAAGAGAAAAAAATCCCAAGAAAGAAAAGATCTAGCGATGGGACAAGCTCCCGAACAACAAGGAAAATCGGGGGCGGCAGCTTCGGGATTGGGGAGGAAAGGATGGGATAGCCTAAGGTTAGGGGTTGATCTGTTTAAATAGCATGTTGGAAAAGGGTAGGGCTATCTAGGTCCCTCCGAACGTAATCGGATGGACGGGAAAAATAGGTTAGGTAGCCCAAACAGAAAAACGGAGACGTTTTGTGGATGTTTGGGGATGTTCCGGATACAACGGTGGTGACAGTCCGGGTCGGGTTTGGGACAACTTTTGGACGCGCGCGAGGGGGGGTGCGGGCTGACGAGAGAGGTTAGGTTGGACCTGGCGGTAGGTAGTGATCCGTGTAGACGATCTCGAGCTGAGAGAAGAGAAGAGAGGGAGGCCCGGCGACTGTTTCCGGAGACCGAAAACGTCCGACGTGTGCCCGGCTATAATGTCGCTATAGTTTAACGGTTGGGCTATCAAACAAACTCCAAATGCGATGAAACTTGACAGGCGGTTTACCTACACTATAATAAGACCACACGCCAACTTTCATCCCATTCCAAGAACATTTTCCGGCCACTTATAAAATACTACTTCGGACATGCCGCGGGCACGTGCAAGTGTGTCTGGGCTCAGAACGGACAACAGACGGAACAAGGAGACCTGGACTAATGCAAGTTTTGAAAAACATGATGATGCAATGCACAGGATGACATGGCAAGATGCAACACGCAAGCAAATGACATGGCAACAACAACGAATAACAGGAAGACACCTGGCACATCGGTCTGAGGGCATCACATTGGGTAAAGATTTGATGGATTTTGGAATAAAGAGTGGAAAGAGCCTAAGCTTGGGGATGCTCAAGGCACCCCAAGGTAAAATTCAAGGACAACCAAAATCCTAAGCTTGGGGATGCCCCGGAAGGCATCCCCTCTTTCGTCTTCGTCTCGGTAACTTTACTTGAGGCTATATTTTTATTCACCACATGATAAGTGTTTTGCTTGGAGCGTCTTGTATGATTTGAGTTTTTGCTTTTTAGTTTACCACAATCATCCTTGCTGTACACACCTTTTGGGAGAGACACGCATGAATCGTAATTTATTAGAATACTCTATGTGCTTCACTTATATCTTTTGAGCTAGATAATTTTGCTCTAGTTAGAGCACAGTGGTGGTTTTATTTTATAGAAATTATTGATCTCTCATGCTTCATTTATATTATTTTGAGAGTCTTTTAAAATAGCATGGTAATCTGCTTTGGCTATAAAATTAGTCCTAATATGATGGGCATCCAAGATGGGTATAATAAAAACTTTCATATAAAGTGCATTGAATACTATGAGAAGTTTGATTCCTTATGATTGTTTTGAGATATGAAGATGGTGATATTAGAGTCATGCTAGTTGAGTAGTTTTGAATTTGGGAGATACTTGTGTTAAAGTGTGCGATTCCCGTAGCATGCGCGCATGGTGAACCATTATGTGATGAAGTCTGAGCATGATTTATTTTGATTGTCTTCCTTATGAGTGGCGGTCGGCGAGGAGCGATGGTCTTTTCCTACCAATCTAACCCCCTAGGAGAATGTGCATAGTACTTTGTTTCAGTAACCAATAGATTCTTGCAATATGTATGTGAGTTCTTTATGACTAATGTTGAGTCCATGGATTATACGCACTCTCACCCTTCCACCGTTGCTAGCCTCTCTAGTACCGCGCAACTTTCGTAGGTACCATAAACCCACCATTTACCTTCCTCAAAACAGCCACCATACCTACCTATTATGGCATTTCCATAGCCATTCCGAGATATATTGCCATGTAAATTTCCACCATTCCGTTTATTATGACACGCTTCATCATTGTCATATTGCTTTGCATGATCATGTAGTTGACATCGTATTTTGTTCTAAGTATCGAGTTGTAATTCTTGAGTTGTAAGTAAATAAAAGTGTGATGATCATCATTATTAGAGCATTGTCCCATGTGAGGAAATGATGATGGAGACTATGTATCGGTGAGAACGATACCTATGGGATCACTGGGATCCCTTCTATGGTCGGCGAGCGCGGGGTCGTGAGAAGAGCAGGTTTAGGAGCAAGTGCACGGGCCGTTTACCCAGTTTCGGGCTGCGAGGATGCGTAAAACCCTAGTCCTGCTTTGGAGGATGTTTTGAGTGTTCTTGAGCTTTTCGGACTAGCTACGGTGGCTGTGTTGTCCCAAAAATATGATTCCCTCTCCTGGTCGCCTCGGGCCTCCTTTTATAGGAAAAAGGGGCTGCTACAGTGGAACACAGGAGGTCGAAATGCCAACAGTGCGTGAGCATATTGCATGACATTACGAGACAAAGCGCATTAAATGCGCTACGTAGTTGTCCATTAGCTTTATCCGGGATGGGAACGAGGCCCGTCCCGTCCGCCGCCTCTTCGCCTCGCTTCGACACGCGCCCAGACCAGCGATGCATGCAGCGCCATGTAGGCAGGTAGGCAACTGAGATGGCGCGGTGGTAGGGCCTTCGTGAAGATCTGCATGCCGCCACGCAGGTGCTTGCTGATTTGGCCTGGAAGCTGCATGTTGCTACGCAGGTGCCTGCCCAGCTGGTTGTGCTGGCAGCTGCATGCGAATGACGGCGGAGTCTTGGCTGATGCGGGCCTGGCAGTGGCCCTGCTGACGCCCTCGGCATGGGTCTTGCCGGGGGCCAGGCAAGGGTCTTGTCATGGCATTGCTGTCATCCCCGGCAAGGGTCTTCCCGGGGGTCTTGTGGATCTCCTCGGCTAGGATCTTGCCGAGGGTTGCCGTCTTCTAATCCTCATTTGATATTGTGTGTTTATGATCTTGACAAAGATCTGCATGCCACTGCAGAGGTGCCTCCCGATCCCTGGTCCCAACGTAGTTGATTGGGTAGGAGCATGTGGGCTGAAGGGTGTCTCGCTCTGCTGGTGTTGGGCAAGTGTAACACCCCGTATGTAACCTGCCACATTTGTATTCCAACTCTTGCCGTTTCCGGCACTAAGTTATGTTATTTCATCGTTGTCGGGTTTTTGCCTTCGTGTTGTTTTGTCTTTATCATGCATCTCATATCATTGTCATCATGTGCATCGCTTTTGCATACGTGTTCGTCTCATGCATCCGAGCATTTTCCCCGTTGTCCGTTTTGCATTCTGGCGCTCCTATGTCATCTGGTGTCCCTTTCTACCTATTTTTGTGTGCTGGTGTTAAACGTTTTCGGATTGGACCGAGACTTGCCATGCGGCCTTGGTTTACTACCGGTAGACTGCCTGTCAAGTTTCGTACCATTTGGACTTCGTTTGATACTCCAACGATTAACCGAGGGACCGAAAAGGCCTTGTGTGTGTTGCAGCCCAACACCTTTCCAAAGTGGCCCAAAACCCACCTAAACCTCCTCCATCACCTAGGCCGTTCGATCACGATCGCGTGGCCGCAAACCGCACCTCATTTGGAGCTTCCTAGCTCCCTCTACCACTATAAATAGCCCCTCCTCTGAAAACCCGGATCTCCTTCCAGCCTAACCCTAAATTCCACCTCGCGCGCCGCCGGACATGTCCGAAACCGCGCCGGACAAAATCCCACAGCCAACCTCATCACGCCATGTCAGCTGCCCGGCGCCCCACTTCGCCGCGATCCGCGCCGGCCCGTGAGTCCCGCCGCGGGCCCTCCCCGGCCCAGGTCGCCGCCGTCCGACGCCCACGCCCGCGCCGCTTCTCCTCCCACGCCGGTGCCGCGCTCCACCGCCTCCGCCTCGACTCTGCCGCTCCGGCCGCCGCCACCATCGCCGGACTTCGCCTCCTCTTCGCTGACCGCCGCACCACCGCCGGAGTCGCCGCCGTTCGCCGAGGAGCTCGCCGGTGACACCCCGGCCTCGGATCCGGCACCCTCCGGCGTCCCCTCGCCCCTCCCTCGCCGGAACAAGCTCACCGGCTCGCCGGAGACCTCAGGAACCTCGAGCTGCTATAGTGCCGTCGCCAGATCTGGATTGAGTATCGGTTGACTTTTTCCCCTGAAACCCTAATATTTTGGCTATGTTCATCAGTGCATAACTCATCAACCGTTGCTCCGATTCATGCGTGTAGCATATCGAATGTTCGTCTCGACGAGTACTTCATTTCATCTCATTGCATCATTTTCATTTGAGCTCATCTTGATGCCCGAAATGCTGTTGGAAGAGGGATATGTGTTGTTAGTTTCAGATTATTATCAGCAAATGCACTTTTGTCATTTTTGCCATGATTAATGCGTGCATGCTATTATCCTGAGCCCTACATGAGTTTTGAAGTATGCCATGTTATCTTTATAGGGGTGTATGCCATGTATTTTTTTGATCTCTGTGGTGACTAGCACAAGCATCCAAAGTAGGTCACTTAATGTTGCTGATTTCAGGGACTTAGAAATATTCCAAGTCTCTGCCCCGTCCTTATTTTTATGTCATGTGTTCATGTTGTTTCCTAGTGATCCGTGCCTCTTTTGAGCATGATTAGTAAGGATGTTTTGTAGATATTGTAGTGCTCTATCCATCCATGTATTTGTTTGCAATTATGGAGCACCCTAGCTTGAGTCAATCGAGCTCTACTTTTGCTATAAAATGTTCCTGGCAGATTGTTAACATGTTTAGCAATTTTGCCGAGCTTGTTGTAGTTGATCCATGCATGCTATGTTGTCGTTCTTGCCATGCCTAGCTTCCATGCCATGTCTACTTGCTGGGTGTATGCTTAGTTTGTCATGCAATGCCTCGTAGTGAGTGCATTGAGCTCGTAAACATGCCTACTTGATATCTGTTTTGCCATGTCCCAGTTTTTTATCTAAGTCTGAATCTGTTTACGATAATTGCTATGTTCGTGTGGTTGCAATTGTATTTTCTGATCCCTTTTGGCTTATGGTCAGTAAGGGACTTTTTTTGTATGCTTTGAGTAGCTTCATGCCATGCCTTGATTTGCCATGATATGTTCCTGTAGCATGTAGTTTTCATGCTCTAAACATTGCTTCCTGATGTTAAATTCCTGACTTGATGTTAATTTCACTAAGTCTGAAACCTGTAATCTTTTAGACTTTTGCCATGCTTATTTGAGCTTGCTATTGAGTGAATTGGCCGTAGCTCGGTGTTCATCTTTTGTCAAGCATCATGAGTGGATCCCTGCCATGTATTTTGTTGCCACGTTGGATTGCTGTAGCATGTTGTTCTTGATGCATTTAGATGGTCTCGTGCTGTTAATCGCAGACTGGTGCCATATTTGTTTTGCTTGTCATTTCCAAACCGTGCATCTGATTCCGGTGATCTTTATATCGATTTCAACCGAAATCAACTCCTCTTTCCATTGGCACTCTTGGGTTTTCCAAGTTGAGGCCAGGTTCAATCATTCCTTTCCAAATCATGCATATGCATCACATATCGCATCCCGTATATCATACCATGTTTGCATCATGTTGTTTGTGCATTGCACGTGGTTGATTGTTCTCCCTTTGCTTGTGTTTCTTGCTTTTGGTAGAGCCGGGAGACGAGTACGTGATCGAGGAGCCCGTTGAGTACGTTTACGAGGATCAAGTCAACTCAGAGAACTTTGCAGGCAAGATGACCATACCCTCGAAATCACTTCCATCTTTGCTTACTAGATGCTCGCTCTTTTGCTATGTCTATGATACGATACCTACCACTTGCTTATCATGCCTCCCATATTGCCATGTCAAATCTCTAACCCACCTTGTCCTAGCAAACCGTTGTTTGGCTATGTTACCGCTTTGCTCAGCCCCTCTTATAGCGTTGCTAGTTGCAGGTGAAGATTGGAGTTCGTTCCTTGTTGGGACATGTTTATTGTTGGGATATCATTATATTATCTTGTCTATCTTAATGCACCTATATACTTGGTAAAGGGTGGAAGGCTCGGCCTTATGCCTGGTGTTTTGTTCCACTCTTGCCGCCCTAGTTTCCGTCATACCCGTGTTATGTTCCTTGATTTTGTACAAGGTTGGGTTATAATGGGAACCCCTTGACAGTTCGCCTTGAATGAAACTCCTCCAGCACGGCCCAACCTTGGTTTTTACAATTCGCCACGTAGCCTCTTTTTCCCTTGGGTTCCACGGACTCAAGGGTCATCTTTATTTAAACCCCCGGGCCAGTGCTCCTCTGAGTGTTGGTCTAACCTGTCAGCCGCCGGTGGCCACCAGGGGAAACTCTGGGCTGGCCTACCGGAAGTTTGGACAATCCGGTGTGCCCTGAGAATGAGATATGTGCAGCTCCTATCGGGATTTGTCGGCACATTCGGGTGGCTTTGCTGGTTTAGTTTTACCATTGTCGAGATGTCTTGTAACCGGGATGCCGAGTCTGATCGGATTGTCTTGGGAGAAGGAATATCCTTCGTTGACCGTGAGAGCTTGTGATGGGCTAAGTTGGGACTCCCCTGCAGGGATTTGAACTTTCAAAAGATGTGCCTGCGGTTATGGGCAGATCGGAATTTGTTAATGTCCGATTGTAGATAACCTGAAACTTAACTTAATTTAAAATGCATCAACCTTGTATGTAACCCTGATGGTCTCTTCTCGGCAGGGTCCGGGAAGTGAACATGGTGTTGAAGTTATGCCTGAACGTAGGTTGTTCTAGGGATTTGAACTTTCAAAAGATGTGCCTGCGGTTATGGGCAGATCGGAATTTGTTAATGTCCGATTGTAGATAACCTGAAACTTAACTTAATTTAAAATGCATCAACCTTGTATGTAACCCTGATGGTCTCTTCTCGGCAGGGTCCGGGAAGTGAACATGGTGTTGAAGTTATGCCTGAACGTAGGTTGTTCTAGGGATTTGAACTTTCAAAAGATGTGCCTGCGGTTATGGGCAGATCGGAATTTGTTAATGTCCGATTGTAGATAACCTGAAACTTAACTTAATTTAAAATGCATCAACCTTGTATGTAACCCTGATGGTCTCTTCTCGGCAGGGTCCGGGAAGTGAACATGGTGTTGAAGTTATGCCTGAACGTAGGTTGTTCTAGGATCACTTCTTGATCATAGTTGTTCGACCATGCCTTTGCCTTCTCTTCTCGCTCTCATTTGCGTATGTTAGCCACCATATATGCTAGTCGCTTGCTGCAGCTCCACATCATACCTTTTACCCTTCCTATAAGCTTAAATAGTCTTGATCGCGAGGGTGTGAGATTGCTGAGTCCCCATGACTCACAGATTCCTTCCAAAACCAGATGCAGGGATAGATGATTCCATTCCAGGAGATTCAACTGAGCTCAAGTGGGAGTTCGATGAGGACTCAGGATGATACTACATGTCTTTCCCAGCTGATCAGTAGTGGTACCCAGTTGGGGCGACCGGGGACTATGTTGCATTTGGGGTTTATCTTTATTTTGGTTCCGTAGTTGGACCTTGAGTGTATCTGGATGAATGTAATGTTATTTATTCTATTTGTGTGACGTGGCGAGTGTAAGCGAACTATGTATCTTTTTCCCTTATTGTATTACATGGGTTGTTGTGAAGATTACCTCACTTGCGACATTGCTTTCAATGCGGTTATGCCTCTAAGTCGTGCTTCGACACGTGGGAGATATAGCCACATCGAGGGTGTTGCAAGTTGGTAATCAGAGCCTTCCCCGACCTTAGGAGCCCCCCTGCTTGATCGAACCGTTGGCGTTGTTGAGTCTAGAAAAATGTTTTGAGTCATTTAGGATTATATATATCGAAGAGTATGACTTCTTTTTACTCCTCTGTCCCTTCGTCGCTCTGGTGAGGCATCCTGACGTAGAGTTTTGACTCTTCTCTTCTCAAATTTCACTATTTTTTTAGGATCACGCGGGTATCTTGGAATCGTTCCGATGGTTTTGTGACGAGAACATTGTTCTTGGTGCCTCCTGACATTTAGGGGTTGTGGCAGTGTCCTGGGGAGTTGAGCTCCGAGGTGTTGTCGTCACAATTTTATCATTGCAATTCTGGAATACGTGAGTTTCGCCGACATCGACAATCTCTTTTATGCAGTTGTTGGTGAGATAACCTTGACTCCACCTAGTACTGGGGCAGGAGTTCGGGAGTATCGCCATAACTCGTATAACGGATGCTTTTCAAAGGTTGAGGTAAATGATTTCCGAAGTTTTCTTGGTTATGTGTTGAAGGATGGATACAACTGGATGTAGGATTTGCTAGCTTTGGGTGAGATATTATGCTTCCCCTGTATCCCCAACACCTGATTGCATAACCGGAAAGGTTCTAGAGTTTCATAGGTGGGAATTCTTTTAGCTCTAGCATTTCTTCCGCGGATATTTGGTTTGTGATTGGGTAATCCTCACCAAGTATTTGTTCTTGTCCGTACCTTGTTGTTTTATTCTTCTACCTCTATCTAAGTGGCTTCTCAATTTATGGAAGTGTGACCATTTCAAATGGATTTTATTCATTCATTTTGTTCGGATGTGGAGACTATATGTTGCAATTTCGATCCATTTGATTCAGCTTGATTATATGTCTGTCAAGATGCTAATGGATGTCACCCTCTTCAGGATGGCTCCTCCAACGCGCACGACTCCGAATCCTAATCCGCCACCACCACCTCCACCTCTGGAGGCATGGCAAGCTATGATGGCCACTACCAATGCAAACACGTAGCTGATCATGCAGCTCTTGCAAGAGCGCAACCAAGGGAATCATGGCCATGGCAACAATCAGAATCAGTTTGCTACACTCAACCAGTTCCTCGCTAATCAGCCAAAGACCTTCAGCAATTGTGTCGAAGCAACAGACGGTGATGATTGGCTCGTGGATATCTACAAGCATTTCGAGTGCAGCAACGTCAGGCCTGAGGACTTTGTCAAGTTTGCCTCGTTCCAACTCAAAGACCAAGCCGCAGAATGGTTTCAACAGTAGAAAGATTCCAGAGGAGGCCGTGTGATTACCTGGGATCAATTCCGTTAAGACTTGAAAGCTCACCACATTCCTCAGAGTGTTGTTGAGAGCAAGCATGAGGAATTCCGCAACCTGAAGCAAGGCAGCTTGTCTGTTTACGAGTATAACATCATGTTCCAGAAGCTCACTCGTTTCGCCAAGCAGGACGTCCCTGACGAGAAGAGCATGATTTAGCAGTTCAGAGGTGGCCTCAGAGAAGATCACCAACTCCCTCTCGTGCTTTTCGAGCCTCAGAAGTACGATGAGTTTTACAACAAGGCACTGAAATAAGAGACTGCGCAGCTGAAGTGCGATGCGTCAAAGAAGCGAGTCAGAGATGCGACTCCTTCTTCCTCAACTCAAGTGGCTTCTAAGCAGCAAAAGTATTGGCTGCCTCCTCCTCCATTCCGTCAGCCTTACCAGCAGAAGAGGAAAGGTTGCAATGGATCTTCCCACCCACCCAACCCAGGCTTTCAGAACAAGACTTCGTCTCATGCTCCAAGATCAAGTGCTCCGTATCACCGTCCACTTTCAGAGGTCACGTGCAACAAGTGTCAGCAGAAGGGTCACGATGCTAACAAATGCTTCAATCAGAGGCGTCTTCCTCCTCCTCCTATGAGATCTGCCAGCACCACAGTGGCCAAGCATAATCCCAAGTTTGCAAAGGTCAACATGATGAACGCAGCTCAGGCAAAGGACTCGTCAGATGTGATTATAAGTAACATTCCTGTTAACGATGTTCCTGCAAATGTTCCTTTTGACACTGGTGCATCGCATTGTTTCATCTCGAGACCATTTGCATCTAAGCATGAGTTGGCTTTCCAAGATTTGCATAGACCGTTAGCAGTTGTCTCTCCGGGCAAGTGCTTGCACGCAAGCTACGTGGTTCCGGAAGTTTCTATCACATTGGGTGACTATAAGTTTCTGTCTTCTCCAATGGTCCATGGTAACTCGGATATTGATCTTATTCTTGGAATGGATTGGCTTTCTAAGCACAAGGCTCAGCTTGATTGTGCTGCCAGGCAGATTCAGTTGACATATTCGTCTGAGGATGTAATCGTCTTTGCCGCTCGGGATGACACCATTCATCTGTTTTCTCTCAATGAGAAGGGTGAGCTGGATGCCACCTCGCAGATTCCAGTCGTTTGCGAATATCAAGACGTCTTCCCAGAAGAGCTTCCAGGAATGCCTCCTCACCGGCCAGTTGAATTTGTCATCGATCTTGAGCCTGGCACAGAACCTGTTTGCGAACGTCCTTACAAGCTTGGACCAGAAGAGTTAAAGGAGCTGAAGAAGCAACTAGATATTCAAGAGCGTATGGGTCTCGTCCGACCTAGTTCTTCTCCATGGGGTTGTGGTGTTCTTTTTGTGAAGAAGAAGGATGGAACAGACCGACTTTGTGTCGACTACCGTCCATTGAATAAGAAGACCATAAAGAACAAGTACCCACTTCCCAACATCAATGAGCTGTTTGAACAACTCAAAGGTGCTCAAGTATTCTCCAAGCTCTATCTCCGTATGGGCTATCATCAGATTCGCATTCGTGAACAAGATATCCCCAAGACAGCATTCAGAACAAGCTATGGTTCGTATGAATACACTGTCATGTCTTTTGGCCTCGACAATGCTCCACCAACATTCTCTCGCATGATGAACTTCATCTTCAATGCCTACACAAATGACTTTGTCTTGGTCTACCTCGATGACATTTTGGTCTTTTCCAAGAACAAGGAGGATCATGCCAACCACTTGCGTTTGGTGCTGGATAAACTCAGAGAACATCAGTTCTATGCGAAGTTTTCAAAGTACGAGTTTTGGCTCGATGAGGTCCTCTACCTTGGGCATATCATCTCCGCCAAGGGCATAGCTGTTAATCCTGAGAAGGTGTTTGCAATTGTGAATTGGGAATCGCCTCAGAATGTGAAGCAACTCCGCAGCTTCCTTGGGCTCGCAAGCTATTGTCGAAGGTTCGTCGAGAACTTCTCTAAGATCGTGAAGCCTCTTTCCAACCTTCTCCATAAGCATGTGAAGTATGTCTGGTCTCCTGAATGTGACATGGCCTTCAACACCCTGAAAGAGAAGCTAGTCACTGCTCCAGTTCTGACTCCTCCTGATGAATCCAAACCGTTCGAGGTCTTTTGTGATGCTTCCCTTCAAGGTCTTGGTGCAGTGTTGATGCAAGAGAAGAAAGTTGTGGCCTATACCTCTCGCTAGTTGAAGCCCAACGAAAAGAACTACCCCACTCATGACCTCGAGTTGGCGGCAGTTGTCCATGCTCTTTTAACATGTAGACATCTCTTATTGGGATGAAAAGTGGACATCTTCACTGATCATAAGAGTCTCAAGTATATCTTCACTCAGCCAAATCTCAACCTCAGGCAGACTCGTTGGGTCGAAATGATTCAAGAGTATAATCCGAGTATCAAATATACTCCAGGCATGGCCAATGTTATTCCAGACGCATTGAGCAGGAAGGACTGCAACAGTCTGATTCTCAAGCCTTACCAACCAGAGCTTTGTGAAGCTTTCCGCAAACTCAATCTGCAAGTTGTTCCTCAAGGATTTCTGGCCAACCTTCAAGTCTCTCCTACTCTGGAAGATCAGATTCGCAAGGCTCAACTTCTTGATGCTATGGTGAAGAAGGTGAAGATTGGGATTGCCAAGAGTCAACCCAAGTACAAGTGTTATCGTCTTGATGACAAGGATACTCTTTTCTTCGAGGATCGCATTGTTGTGCCTAAAGGCGATCTTCGTAAAGTCATTATGTACGAGGCTCACAATTCACTCCTCTCTATCCACCCTGGAAGTACAAAGATGTACCATGACCTCAAGCAGTCGTACTGGTGGACTCGAATGAAGCGCGAGATTGCTCAGTTCGTGAATGAATGTGATGTCTGCAGAAGAGTGAAAGCAGAACAGCAATGACTAGCTGGTCTCGTCCAACCTCTTGCCATTCTAGAATGGAAGTTTGACTATATTGAGATGGACTTCATGACTGGATTTCCAAATTCCAAGTGTGGCAATGATGGTATCTTCGTTGTCATCGACAAACTCACTAAAGTGGCTCATTTTCTTCCTATAAAAGAATCTATCACAGCAGCTCAGTTGGCAGAGCTATATACCTCCAGGATTGTCTCTCTGCATGGCATTCCACAGTTGATTTCTTCAGATCGTGGCAGCATCTTCACATCCAAGTTCTGGAATTCTTTTCAGAAGGCCATGGGCACCAACATTCGCTTCGGCACAACTTTTCATCCTCAAACCAGTGGCCAAGTCGAGCGAGTTAATCAGATTCTTGAAGATATGCTCAGGGCTTGTGTCATCTCTTTCGGTATGAAGTGGGAAGATTGTCTTCCATATGCCGAGTTCTCCTACAACAACAGCTTCCAAGCTAGTTCGGGAAAGGCCCCATTCGAGATTCTCTATGGCAGGAAGTGTCGTACTCCTCTTAACTGGCCAGAGACTGGTGAACGTCAACTTCTCGGAAATGACTTGATCACAGAGGCTGAAGAAATGTGCAAAGTCATTCATTAAAATCTCAAAGCCGCGCAATCGCGCTAGAAGAGTTACTATGATAGCAAGCATCGTGACTTGGCTTTCGAGATCAGAGACCATGTCTACCTCCGCGTCTCTCCAATGAAGGGTACTCGTCGCTTCGGTATCAAAGGGAAGCTTGCCCCTAGGTATGTGGGTCCCTTCAAAATCATTGGCAAAAGAGGCGATCTCGCCTATCAACTTGAGCTTCCCTCCAACTTTGCAAACGTGCACGACGTGTTTCATGTCTCTCAACTCCGCAATTGTTTCAACTCCTGACCGCACCATCAACTTCGAAGACATTGATCTCCAAGAAGACATGTCTTATCGTGAGCGCCCCATTGCTATCCTTGAAGAAGCTAAGGGCAAGACTCGCAACAAGTCTATCAAATTCCTGAAAGTCAAGTGGTCACATCATTCCGACCGTGAAGCCACCTGGGAACGCAAGGATCACCTACTTCTGAGTACCCAGAGTTTTTCCAGTCCTAGATCTCGGGACGAGATCCTTTCGTAGTGGTGGAGTGTTGTAACACCCTATATATAACCTGCCACATTTGTATTCCAACTCTTGCTGTTTCCGGCACTAAGTTATGTTCTTTCTTTGTTGTCGGGTTTCTAACTTCGTGTTGTTTTGTCTTTGTCATGCATCTCATATCATTGTCATCATGTGCATCGCTTTTGCATACGTGTTCGTCTCATGCATCCGAGCATTTTCCCCGTTGTCAGTTTTGCATTCCGGCGCTCCTATGTCATCCGATGTCCCTTTCTACCTATTTTCATGTGCGGGTGTTAAACGTTTTCGGATTGGACCGAGACTTGCCATGTCACCTTGGTTTACTACCGGTAGACCGCCTGTCAAGTTTTGTACCATTTGGACTTCGCTTGATAGTCCAACGGCTAACCGAGGGACCGAAAAGGCCTTGTGTGTGTTGCAGCCCAACACCTTTTCAAAGTGGCCCAAAACCCACCTAAACCTCCTCCATCACCTAGGCCGTTCGATCACGATTGCGTGGCCGCAAACCGCACCTCATTTGGAGCTTCCTAGCTCCCTCTACCTCTATAAATAGCCCCTCCTCCGAAATCCCGGATCTCCTTCCAGCCTAACCCTAAAATTCCACCTCGCGCGCCACCGGACATGTCCGAAACCGCGCTGGACAAAACCCCGCAGCCAACCACATCACGCCACGTCAGCCACCCGGCGCCCCACTTCGCCGCGATCCGCGCCAGCCCGTGAGGCCCGCCGCTGGCCCTCCCCGGCCAAGGACGCCACCGTCCGACGCCCGCGCCCGCGCTGCTTCTCCCCCCACACCGGCGCCGCGCTCCGCCGCCTCTGCCGCGACTCTGCCGCTCCGGCCGCTGGCACCACCGCCGGACTTCGCCTCCTCTTCGCCGACCGCCGCACCACCGCGCCGGAGTCGCCGCCGTTCACGGAGGAGCTCGCCGGCGACACTGTTGGTGTCAAAACCGGCGGATCTTGGGTAGGGGGTCCCGAACTGTGCGTCTAGGCCGGATGGTAACAGGAGGCAAGGGACACGAAATTTTACCCAGGTTCGGGCCCTCTCGATGGAGGTAAAACCCTACGTCCTGCTTGATTAATATTGATGATATGGGTAGTACAAGAGTAGATCTACCACGAGATCGAGGAGGCTAAACCCTAGAAGCTAGCCTATGGTATGATTGTTGATGTGTACGTCGTCCTACGGACTAAAACCCTCCGGTTTATATAGATACTGGAGAGGGTTAGGGTTACACAAAGTCGGTTACAATGGTAGGAGATCTTCATATCCGTATCGCCAAGCTTGCCTTCCACGCCAAGGAAAGTCCCTTCCGGATACGGGACGGAGTCTTCAATCTGGTGTCTTCATAGTCCAGGAGTCCGGCTGAAGGTATAGTTCGGCTATCCGAACACCCCCTAATCCAGGACTCCCTCAGTAGCCCCTGAACCGGGCTTCAATGACGACGAGTCCGGCGCGCAGATTGTCTTCGGCATTGCAAGGCGGGTTCCTCCTCCAAGTACTTCATAGAAGATTTCGAACACGAAGATAGTGTCCGTCTCTACAAAATAAGTTTCCACATATTGCCATAGAGAGAATAATATTTACACCAATCTGATTTGCTGACGTATTCCGTAGCGTGTCACACCACGGCCAAGCCTTTATCCGAGTCGTTTCACTATCCCACCTCAGCGCGTTATGCGAGGCGGTTTCCTTGGCACGTCTTGTTAAACCAGAGATCGTGTCCCCTTATCCCGGGATTCTCATCAATACGGGCGTGGGTAACCCAACCGTGCCATTGATTATGGCGCTTGAAGATAAGCGAGTTTTACCAGGCTGGTGGGGACATGTAGTTGCGTCCACCCATATAAGGGGATAAGGATCCACCTTTTCACCTACGCCTTCTTCCTCCGCCTATCCATTCCTGCGCACTCGAGCTCCAGCGCCCAAGTCCGCACTCCCCACCTCAACCTTCTCCAGCCATGTCCGGAGCGGGAGGCAAGTGGATGGTCTCCTCCGTCACGGAGGGACACATCAAAAACTTGAGGAAAGCCGGATACCTGTCTAACGACATCGCGTACCAGCTCCGCGAAAAGGGGCAGCTCATCCCTACCCCTAGGCCCCATGAGAGGGTGGTGTTTCTCCCCCATTTCCTCCGTGGACTAGGCTTCCCTCTCCACCCATTTGTCCGGGGGCTCATGTTCTACTACGGCCTGGATTTCCATGATCTGGCCGTGAACTTCGTCCTCAACATCTCAGCGTTTATCGTCGTGTGCGAGGCCTTCCTCCGAATCCGCCCCCATTTCGGCCTATGGCTCTAGACTTTCAACGTCAAGCCGAAGGTGGTGCGCAGCAACTAGGTGGAGTGTGGAGGCGCCATGGTGGGAAAGATGGCCAACATCCTCTGGCTCGAGGGCTCCTTTGTGGAGACCCTGAAGGGGTGGCAATCGGGGTGGTTTTACATCACCAAGCCACGCGACGCCGAATGGGTCGCACCCCCTGAGTTTCGATCCGGACCCCCTACACGGCTCACCTCCTGGAAGGAGACGGGCCTGTCGTGGGGTAAGAAGGGAGAGCTGACCGGACTCCAAACATGCGTCCAACCTTGGTGGACAAGAAGCTTAAACTTGTCAACGTAGTCCAGGTTATGATCATCTGCTTGATCCTCTTGTGTCAACAACGGGCTTTCAACCTGTGCGAGTTCGACCCGGCGCGGCACCAAACTCTGAGCAGGCTCTTCGACACGACGTACGAAGATGCCTGGAAGGTGCTTTTCAAGGGCGCCGAGGCTCCCGCATCCGCTACCGAGGATCGCGGATTCAGTGCGCGGCGTCATGCTCTCGCGGTAAGCTGTTTTTTCCTTTTACAGGATATCAGTTTTTCATAGTTTGACTCCATGCGGGATCTAAACTCCCTTACCTTTGACAGGATTGGCAGGTGACATCCGGACAGATCAACTGTCCGGCTCATTTGCCCGAAGGCCCAGCGGACGCTCGCTTGGCGAAGCTGCTGGTTCCGGCACCCTATGTGGTGCCCGACAAGAAGGCCGCAAAAAAGGCCGTGGGGACTCGAAAGAGTGCCCGGCGCCAGGAGGTGTCGGATCCATCATCCGACGGTTCCCAGGCGCATTCCTCCCGTGAAGACGAGGAGGAAGAAGAAGAGACCTCTCCTCCTCCAGCGGGGGGAGAGAAGAAAAGGAAGGCCGCCCTCTCCGGGGAGGCCGGAAGGTCCAAGAAGGGGAAAACCCTTCCTCCAGACTGCTCCACCGACGCCAAGGGTGGCGGAGAGGAGTGGCAGCCTAGGGCCAAGCCCCTGGAAAAATCGTAATTATCCGGATACCAGAGTAATTCATAGTATTCGTTTATTGTACAGCTTTCCCTTACGTCGAATATGTTTGTGCAGCCCACCCAAAGACCAGCTCGATGCGTCGTCGAGCGGCTCACTGGACTCGTCGGATATGAACTCGCTTCCGACGGCTTCCTCCCCCCGCCCTACGGATGACACCGAGGTGTTGTCCCAACAGGTTCCAAGCCGGGAGGAGGTGGTCTTGGAGGCGTCGCAAGGCGACCTCCCGGACTCCAGGAGTAAAGGGGATGAAACCCCCCAGGGCTCCAAGTCCGGCTCTAGGCCGGACACCGCTCCGGAACCTTCAAAGGTTCCAGAGTCCGGCGGGGGACCTCCTTCCAAGAGGAGAAAGTCCACCGTGCCGGCGGCCCCAGTCCAACCGGAGGCGCCAGACAATATGTTGAAGGCGCTCCAAGGCGCCTCCATCGACGAGGAGCACCGCACTATTATGAGTGCAGTGGTCCAGAAGGTTCAGTCCGCCAAGAGCGGACTGACTGAAGCTTGTACTAGCCTTTTGACAGGCTTTGAGGTATGTAAAGAATGTGTAAATAATAGTGCCGCATAGACAGTAGCCCCTGATGCTCTGTTTGGCGTTCGGGAAGAAAAGCCGAATAGAGGATCAAATAGAATTTGCAGGAGTCTAACAAAAATGAGTCAATATGCATATGCAGGCTTCCCTGCTTGCGTCCGCCGCACTGACTGCGGAAGTGGACACGCTAAAGCAAAACCTCGAGCGGTCCGAGCAAGAGCTCGAGCGTGCCAAGAAGCAGCTCGAGGACAATGAAGGTAACAAATACCTTGTTTTTAAATATATATAAAAAGGTGCAATTGCAAAGAATGACAGGATTATCGTGGCTATTTTAGGGGCCACGTCTGAAGTGGCGACCCTTAAGCAAGCGCTGGTCGAGGCCGAGAAGAGGGCGGCCTCGGAGCGCACCGAGCGGGAGAAGTATGAGGCCGAGGTTGGTAAGGTGCGGCAAGAGCTCCAGGCTCTCATGGAAAAACACGAGAGTTTGGATCTTGACTCGAAGACGCAAGCGTCCGAGCTCGCGGTGGCTATTGAAAATGCCAAATCTGCCAAGGTCGAATCCCAAAAGACCCTCCAGGAGTTGGATGAGGTGAAGAAGATAGCGGTGGGTAAGGCATTCTTTATGCAAAGCAAACACATAAACGTGAGTTACTTGTTACTTACCCAAATCCAGAGCTCTCCAGGAGCGTTCACAGATCTTCCCCGGAGTGTTTCCGATGCCGCCGCATTCTATCGAGCCGAGGAGGGCAGCTCGACGGAGAAGGTGTTCTGGTCTCAGTACGCTGAGGCCGTACACCCCATGCCCCTGAGTGACCAGCTGAAGCAACTGGTCGAGATCCACAAGGCGGCCGAACAAGCCATGAAGGGCCTCATTGTTCGGCTGTGGCCTGGAGGGGCTCTGCCTGGGAGCTATTTCGGGTTGGTGCGGCAGCTGGTGGAGGCCTGTCCAAGGCTCGAAGTCATCAAGTGCTCCATCTGCATTGAGGGTGCCCGTAGGGCCCTTGCCCATGCTAAGGTGCACTGGGGCAAGCTGGATGCTAAGAAGCTTGTGAAGGACGAGCCACCGCCGGGGAAAGAGCATCGCAAGCCCAAGAATTACTATAAGGATGTTCTGAAGGGTGCCTGCCTTGTGGTGGATGAATGTTCTAGGGATGTAATTTTTGAGTGAAACTTGCTCGTTTTGTCCTGTGCGCTAAAAATTTGTTTATATGCGCTAAGCAATGCTGTTGGAATTTAAAATATTACCTTCTGTGCGGCTGTTTATCAATTCTGAGAGATGGCGAGTCATCGGCTTCTGCCCCTGTGCCGCTAGTGCTGGGGTGTTCGGGGATAAACCTGAGCGCTCTTTTTCCCATGTTTGGGTCCTTCGAGGGAGGCGCTCAGCCCAACGAACAAGGCAATCGGACTATAATGCGTGAACACTCTCACTTAGCCATAGAATTCTATAATTTTAAATTTTGGCGAAGCCCCTGGTATTCGGAAGACCGAATTCGGGGCGCTATCCACGCCTTGGCCGGACAGAGCCTGTTGGGGATATTACTACTGGGCGTAAACCGGCCTATCTGGGCCAGGTTAACTTCATCAGTAGTTAAGTATGTTAAAGCCCATGAAGGTAGATCAGGGTTCAAGACCCATAATCGGTTGAGAGCCTGTAGCCGTAAACCGGCGTCAATATGTAACTTGTATTATAAGTTAGGAATAAGTAGAGACCAAACCGGACACATCTATAAGCCGGTGTTGGGACTCTGTAAACCGACGGGCGTCACCAATGTATATAAGGGGACGACACGGCGGCGGTTCAAGGACAACAGACAACAACTCGAGACATAAGTGAAGCTTGTTGGCTCCCTAGTCATCGAAGCCCAATTAATTCCATCACAACTAGACGTAGGCTTTTACCTTCATCGAAGGGGCCGAACTAGTATAAACTCTCTTGCGTCCTTGTGTCCGCTTTAACCCCTTCAAGCTAACCCGTCGCGATGGCTCCATGACTAAGTCCTTTCTCTAGGACATCTGTCGTGACAAAACCACGACAGAGCCGGCTCCTCGCCCTAAGCGGCATAAGTCTTTAGGGACTCGAAGAAACCTCTCGAACAGCGACCAGCTCTCGCTTCATCATGACAGTCAGTTTTAGCTTTCTCCACTGAGGTGCTCAACCCAGCTCAACTGGGGCACAATCGCAGTGGTTCTCCTAGTGCTACCTTAGCCGATATAGCGGAACATAAGGCACCAAAACATAGGAGCCGGGCAAACCCAACTATTGACCCAAGACATGATTCAGAGCCGATGCATATAATGCTATAAGTTCGGGGTGCCGCACTGGTTAAAGTGTTCGGACTTCTTACACCATATTGAGGGGTACTAAAGCCCCTGGCGTATTTTGGCCGTACCAACGTGTACGGGTGCAACATGTCTTTAAGGAACATATATAAAGAAGGAAGATAATGCAAAAATAGATGAAAGCTATGCATTGTTTATTAAAAAGGGGTGCGATCAAGGCAGAACGATAGAAGTAATGCGATAAGTGGAGGGTTGGACTAGTTAACATGTCCGTTCCAGGGGCAAGCTGCGGAATAGTATGCGGAACGGGTATACTGCTCGTGATAGAGACCACCTGGGAGTTCTGAAATGCGGCATGGCTTGTCTGCTTCCCTGGTTCTTGCATCATTTGTGTGGCAATTGAACTGTCGAACAGGCCTTCCGAAGGATGAAGTCCTGAAAGTTAGAGAAAAGTAAAAAACCGGCTGCCCCTAGTACGGTTTAAGCCGTGTTTTGGGCGTGCCGTGATGGTGCCCCTCCCCCTGTGCCCATGGTATCTCTAGAGCGTAGTTATGTACGCGAAGTACTGGCGTCGCCTTTTTGCGAGGGTTGGGGTTGGGGCCGCATTGCTACGCCTGCTCGGATCATGCCAGGCGGTCTTGTTGTAGGTTACTCCGGGTGCGCTTGACGGTGTCCGGTCATTTAGTGGCCGGACTGGAGAACTGCCTGGAGAGGCTGCTTTGTACTTCCGCTGCAAGGGCCGCCGTGTGCTCCTCCGTTCGGAGGGAGCGTTTGGTGTTTCCATTGACCGTAATTACTCTTTGAGGGCCTGGCATCTTGAGCTTAAGGTATGCGTAATGCGGTACCGCATTGAACTTAGCGAATGCGGTTCGCCCAAGCAGTGCGTGATAACCACTGCGAAACGGGACTATGTCGAAGATTAACTCCTCGCTTCGGAAATTATCCGAAGATCCAAAGACCACTTCAAGTGTGACTGAGCCTGTACAGTTGGCCTCTACACCTGGTATTATGCCTTTAAAGGTCGTTTTGGTGGGCTTAATCCTCGAGGGATCTATGCCCATTTTCCGCTCTCTATCCTGGTAAAGCAGGTTCAGGCTACTGCCGCCGTCCATAAGGACTCTGGTGAGATGAAATCCGTCAATAATTGGGTCTAGAACCAATGCGGCGAATCTGCCATGATGGATGCTAGTGGGATGGTCCCTTCGATCAAAGGTGATCGGGCAGGAGGACCATGGGTTGAACTTTGGGGCGACTGGCTGTACCGCATATACGTCCCTTAACGCGCGCTTCCGCTCCCTTTTGGGAACGTGGGTTGCGTATATCATGTTCACCAGCCGCACTTGTGGGAGGAAACCCTTCTATCCACTGTTGTTTGGCGGCCGGGGTTCCTCGTCGTCATCGCTATGCAGCCCCTTGTCTTCATTTTCGGCGCTTAACTTGCCTGCCTGCTTGAACACCCAACAATCCCTGTTGGTGTGATTGGCTGGTTTTTCGGGGGTGCCATGTATCTGGCACGAGCGGTCGAGTATTCGGTCCAAACTGGACGGGCCCCTAGGATTCCTTTTGAATGCCTTTTTCTGCTGATCGGATTTAGAGCCTCTGAATCCGGCATTAACTGTCGTATCCTCAGCATTGTCGCCGTTAATGCGGCGCTTCTGGTTGTTGCGACGCGACCTGCCACTACTGTCCCTGGTGTCCGAATTACCAGGGTTCTTGGTCATATTGTTTCTACGAGCAAGCCAGTTGTCTTCTCCCGTGCAAAAGCGGGTCATGAGTGTCGTGAGTGCTGCCATAGATTTCGGCTTTTCCTGTCCAAGGTGCCGGGCCAGCCACTCGTCATGGATATTGTGTTTGAAGGCTGCTAGGGCCTCAGCGTCCGGACAGTCGACTATTTGATTTTTCTTTGTTAGGAACCGTGTCCAGAATTGCCTGGCTGATTCCTCTGGCTGCTGAATTACGTGACTTAGGTCATCGGCGTCTGGGGGTCGCACATAAGTGCCCTGGAAATTGTCGAGGAATGCGGCTTCCAGGTCCTCCCAACAACTGATTGATCCTGTTGGCAAGCTGTTAAGTCAATGCCGAGCTGGTCCTTTAAGCTTGAGTGAGAGGTATTTGATGGCGTGGAAATCATCGCCGCGGGCCATGTGGATATGAAGGAGATAATCCTAGATCCATACCGCAGGATCTGTTGTGCCATCATATGATTCGATGTTTACGGGTTTGAAACCCTTGGGGATTTGATGCTCCATTATTTCGTCTGTAAAGCAGAGTGGGTGTGCGGCGCCTCTGTCATGGGCTATATCATGACGTAGCTCCAATGAGCCTTGTCTACTGTGTTCAGCCCCGCCGAATTTGTGGTCGTCATGACGGTTACTGTCTCGAGTCGTGGGGCGCCCACGCGATCCGTAGATCGATCTTGTTTGCCTTGCCTTGTCCTCCAACATGTCTCGTAAGTTCGGCGCATATTCCCGTGCCTTGGTACGAGGTGTGGCTTGAGTGGAGAGCCGAGAGGCCTCTCTGTCGCGACGACGAGGTGGCCGGTCGGCCGCATCAAGTGCTTCCTCCTCTAATCGGGGTAGCAACCTGTGCTTTGGGTAGCTCTTGGAGGGGCGTTCGAGTTTATGCTCTTTGGCCGCAAGGACTTCAGTCCATCTGTCGACTAGCAAATCTTGATCAGCTCTAAGCTGTTGCTGTTTTTTCTTGAGGCTTCTTGCTGTGGCCATAAGCCTGCGTTGAAAATGCTTTTGCTCGACGGGATCCTCTGGCACGATGAATTCGTCGTCGTCGAGGCTTTCCTCGTCTTCGGAGGGAGGCATATAATTATCATCCTCGACCTCTCTGTCTGCCGCTCTCTGATGAGGGCTGGTTTCTCCATCCTCCCGTGCTAAATCTTGCTGGAGGGGGTTTTCTTCGGCGCTTTCCGGAGTGTTATTATCTCCCGTGCTGGAATCACCATGTTTGTTTTGGCGGGATTTTGAGTGGCGCCGCTGACACCGGCGCTTAGGCTATTTCTTGGAGGGGTCAACCTCCGCTGTTCCATCGCCATCTCCCTCTTTTGGGGTGTCCACCATGTATATGTCATATGATGAGGTGGCTTTCCAGGGCCTAGTGGGCGCTGGTTCTTCATCATCTCCTTCATCGGCGTCCATACCGTCGATGTCTTCGGAGTTGAAGTCGAGCATGTCGGTTAAGTCGTCGACAGTGGCTACAAAGTGGGTGGTGGGTGGTGGGTGGGCTTTGAATTTCTTCATCGTCCGTACCCCAACCTTGCTGACCGTATTCCGGCCAGGGCTCTCCTGATAAAGAGAGAGACTTCAGTGACTTCAGGATATCGCCGAAAGGCGAGTGCTGAAAGATGTCCGCGGAAGTGAACTCCATGATCGGCGCCCAATCGGATTCGATTGGCAGGGGCGCGGAGGGTTCGGAGTCCGGAGAGGAGTCCGGCTCCTTGGAGTCACGAGTCTTGCAGAGTACGTGGCTGGTGTTCGGCTCAATCGCCATTGGAGTCGCAGCCCCTGAGGTGGCGCCCAACCGCCCATCCTCGATCGGCGTAGTTGGCTCTGAATTAAGGGTCGGAGCCGATGCGGGTGCGGCCTCTAGGGCACTGTTCGGCGGCAGAGCTAGATCATGCTCGTCGCGACAGTGCGGCGTGCTCGGCAGTGGCTCGAATCCGTCGAAGATCAAGTCCCCGCGGATGTCAGCCGTGTAGTTTAAACTTCCAAATCTGACCTGACGGCCAGGGGCGTAGCTTTCGATCTGCTCCAGACGGCCAAGTGAATTGGCCCGTAGTGCGAAGCCGCCGAAGACGAAGATCTGTTCAGGAAGGAAGTTCTCACCCTGGACTACATCGCTATCGATGATTGTAGGAGCCATCGAGCCTGACGGCGATGACACAGAGGAACTCTCAATGAAAGCACCAATGTCGGTGTCAAAACCGACGGATCTCAGGTAGGGGGTCTCGAACTGTGCGTCTAGGCCGGATGGTAACAGGAGGCAAGGGACACGAAATTTTACCCAAGTTCGGGCCCTCTCGATGGAGGTAAAACCCTACGTCCTGCTTGATTAATATTGATGATATGGGTAGTACAAGAGTAGATCTACCACGAGATCGAGGAGGCTAAACCCTAGAAGCTAGCCTATGGTATGATTGTTGATGTGTACGTCGTCCTACGGACTAAAACCGTCCGGTTTATATAGACACCAGAGAGGGTTAGGGTTACACAAAGTCGGTTACAATGGTAGGAGATCTTCATATCCGTATCGCCAAGCTTGCCTTCCACTCCAAGGAAAGTCCCTTCCGGACACGGGACAGAGTCTTCCATCTTGTGTCTTCATAGTCCAGGAGTCTAGCTGAAGGTATAGTCCGGCTATCCGAACACCCCCTAATCCAGGACTCCCTCAGACACCCTGGCCTCGGATCCGGCACCCTCCGGCGTCCCCTCGCCCCTCCCTCGCCGGAACAAGCTCACCGGCTCGCCGGAGACCTCGGGCGCCTCGAGCTGCTACAGTGCCATCGCCAGATCTGGATCGAGTCTCGGTTGACTTTTCCCCCCGAAACCCTAATATTTTGGCTATCTTCATCAATGCATAACTCATCAACCATTGCTCCGATTCGTGCGTGTATCATATCGAAATGTTTGTCTCGACAATTTCTTTATTTCATCTCATTGCATCATTTTCATTTGAGCTCATCTTGATGCCCGAAATGCTGTTGGAGGAAGGCTATGTGTTGTTAGTTTCAGATTATTATCAGCAAATGCACTTTTATCATTTTTGCCATGATTAATGCGTGCATGCTATGATCCTGAGCCCTACGTGAGTTTTGAAGTATGCTGTGTTATCTTTACAGGGGTGTATGCCATGTATTTTTGTGATCTCTGTGGTGAGTAGCACAAGCATGCAAAGTAGCTCACTTAATGTTGTTGATTTCAGGGACTTATAAATATTCCAAGTCTCTACCCCATCCTTATTTCTATGTCATGTGTTCATGTTGTTTCCTAGTGATCCGTGCCTCTTTTGAGCATGATCAGTAAGGATGTTTTGTAGATATTGTGGTGCTCTATCCATGCATGTCTTTGTTTGCAATTATGGAGCACCCTAGCTTGAGTCAATCGAGCTCTACTTTTGCTATAAAATGTTCCTGGCAGATTGTTAACATGTTTAGCAATTTTGCCGAGCTTGTTGTAGTTGATCCGTGCATGCTATGTTGTTGTTCTTGCCATGTCTAGATTCTATGCCATGTCTACTTTCTAGGTGTATGCTTAGTTTGTCATGAAATGCCTCGTACTGAGTGCATTGAGCTCGTAAACATGCCTACTTGATATCTGTTTTGCCATGTCCCAGTTTTTCACTAAGTCTGAATCTGTTAACGATAATTGCTATGTTCGTGTGGTTGCAATTGTATTTTCTGATCCGTTTTGGCTTATGGTCAGTAAGGGACTTTTGTTGTATGCTTTGAGTAGCTTCATGCCATGCCTTTCTTTGCCATGATATGTTCCTGTAGCATGTAGTTTTCATGCTCTAAACATTGCTTCCTGACGTTAAATTCCTGACTTGATGTTAATTTCACTAAGTCTGAAACCTGTAATCTTTTAGACTTTTGCCATGCTTATTTGAGCTTGCTATTGAGTGAATTGGCCGTAGCTCAGTGTTCATCTTTTGTCAAGCATCATGAGTGGATCCCTGACATGTATTTTGTTGCCATGTTGGAGTGCTGTAGCATGTTGTTCTTGATGCATTTAGATGGTCTCGTGCTGTTAATCACAGACCAGTGCCATATTTGTTTTGCTTGTCATTTCCAAACCATACATCCGATTCCGGTGATGTTTATATCGATTTCAACCGAAATCAACTCCTCTTTCCAATGGCACTCTTGGTTTTTTCAAGTTGAGGTCGGGTTCAATCATTCCTTTCCAAATCATGCATATGCATCACATATCGCATCCCGCATATCATACCATGTTTGCATCATGTTGTTTGTGCATTGCACGTGGTTGATTGTTCTCCCTTTGCTTGTGTTTCTTGCTTTGGGTAGAGCCGGGAGACGAGTACGTGATTGAGGAGCCTGTTGAGTACATTTACAAGGATCAAGTCAACTCAGAGAACTTTGCAGGCAAGATGACCATACCCTCGAAATCACTTCTATCTTTGCTTGCTAGATGCTCGCTCTTTTGCTATGCCTATGCTACGATACCAACCTCTTGCTTATCATGCCTCCCATATTGCCATGTCAAACCTGTAACCCACCTTGTCCTAGCAAACCCTTGTTTGGCTTTGTTACCGCTTTGCTCAGCCCCTCTTATAGCGTTGCTAGTTGCAGGTGAAGATTGGAGTTCGTTCCTTGTTGGGACATGTTTATTGTTGGGATATCATTATATTATCTTGTCTATATTAATGCACCTATATTGCAAGGCTCGGCCTTATGCCTAGTGTTTTGTTCCACTCTTGCCGCCCTAGTTTCCGTCATACCGGTGTTATGTTCCTTGATTTTGCGTTCCTTACACTTTTGGGTTATAATGGGAACCCCTTGACAGTTCACCTTGAATAAAACTCCTCCAGCATGGCCCAAACTTGGTTTTTACCATTCGCCACCTAGCCTCTTTTTCCCTTGGGTTCCGCGGACTCAAGGGTCATCTTTATTTAAACCCCCGGGCCAGTGGTCCTCTGAGTGTTGGTCCAACCTGTCAGCCGCCGTTGGCCACCAGGGGCAACTCTGGGCTGGCCTACCGGAAGTTTGGACAATCCGGTGTGCCCTGAGAACAAGATATGTGTAGCTCCTATCGGGATTTGTCGGCACATTCGGGTGGCTTTGATGGTTTAGTTTTACCATTGTCGAGATGTCTTGTAACCGGGATGCCGAGTCTGATCGGATTGTCTTGGGAGAAGGAATATCCTTCGTTGACCGTGAGAGCTTGTGATGGGCTAAGTTGGGACTCCCCTGCAGGGATTTGAACTTTCGAAAGCCATGCCCGCGGTTATGGGCAGATGGGAATTTGTTAATGTCCGATTGTAGATAACCTAAAACTTAACTTAATTTAAAATGCATCAACCGCGTATGTAACCGTGATGGTCTCTTCTCAGCGGGGTCCGGGAAGTGAACACGGTGTTGGAGTTATGCCTGAACGTAGGTTGTTCTAGGATCACTTCTTGATCATAGTTGTTCGACCGTGCCTTTGCCTTCTCTTCTCGCTCTCATTTGCGTATGTTAGCCACCATATATGCTAGTCGCTTGCTGCAGCTCCACATCATAACTTTTACCCTTCCTATAAGCTTAAATAGTCTTGATCGCGAGGGTGTGAGATTGCTGAGTCCCCGTGACTCACAGATTCCTTCCGAAACCAGATGTAGGGACCGATGATTCCATTCCAGGTGATTTAACTGAGCTCAAGTGGGAGTTCGATGAGGACTCAGGACGATACTACGTGTCTTTACTAGCTGATTAGTAGTGGTGCCCAGTTGGGGCGATCAGGGACTATGTTGCATTTGGGGTTTATCTTTATTTTGGTTCCGTAGTCGGACCTTGAGTGTTTCTGGATGAATGTAATGTTATTTATGCTATTTGTGTGACGTGGCGAGTGTAAGCTAACTATGTATCTTTTTCCCTTATTGTATTATATGGGTTGTTGTGAAGATTACCTCACTTGCGACATTGCTTTCAATGCGGTTATGCCTCTAAGTCGTGCTTCGACATGTGGGAGATATAGCCGCATCGAGGGCGTTACAAGTTGGTAATCAGAGCCTTCCCCGACATTAGGAGCCCCCCTACTTGATCGAACCGTTGGCGTTGTTGAGTCTAGAAATATGTTTTGAGTCATTTAGGATTATATATATCGGAGAGTAGGACTTCTTTTTACTCCTCAGTCCCTTCGTTGCTCTGGTGAGGCATCCTGACGTAGAATTTTGACTCTTTTCTTCTCAAATTTCACTATTTTTTTAGGATCACGTGGGTATGTTGAAATCGTTCTGATGGTTTTGTGACGAGAACATTGTTCTTGGTGCCTCCTGACATTTAGGGGTTGTGGCAGTGTCCTGGGGAGTTGAGCTCCGAGGTGTTGTCGTCACAATTTTATCGTTGCAATTCTGGAATACGTGAGTTTCGCCGACATCGACAATCTCTTTTATGCAGTTGTTGGTGAGATAACCTCGACTCCACCTAGTACTGGGGCAGGAGTTCGGGAGTATCGCCATAAATCGTATAACGGATGCTTTTCAAAGGTTGAGGTAAATGATTTCCGAAGTTTTCTTGGTTATGTGTTGAAGGATGGATACAGCTGGATGTAGGATTTGCTAGCTTTGGGTGAGATATTATGTTTCCCCTGTATCCCCAACACCTGATTGCATAACCGGAAAGGTTTGGGGGTTTCATAGGTGGGAATTCTTGTAGCTCTAGCATTTCTTCCGCGGATATTTGGTTTGTGGTTGGGTAATCCTCACCAAGTATTTGTTCTTGTCCGTACCTTGTTGTTTTATTCTTTTACCTCTATCTAAGTGGCTTCTCAATTTATGGAAGTGTGACCATTTCAAATGGATTTCATTCGTTCATTTTGGTCGGATGTGGAGACTATATGTTGCAATTTCGATCCATTTGATTCAGCTTGATTATATGTCTGTCAAGATGCTAATGGATGTCACCCTCTTCAGGATGGCTCCTCCAACGCGCACGACTCCGAATCCTGATCCGCCACCACCACCTCCACCTCTGGAGGCATGGCAAGCTGTGATGGCCGCTACCAATGCAAACACGTAGCTGATCATGCAGCTCTTGCTAGAGCGCAACCAAGGGAATCATGGCCATGGCAACAATCAGAATCAGTTTGCTACACTCAACCAGTTCCTCGCTAATCAGCCAAAGACCTTCAGCAATTGTGTCAAAGCAACAGACGCTGATGATTGGCTCGTGGATATCTGCAAGCATTTCAAGTGCAGCAACGTCAGGCCTGAGGACTTTGTCAAGTTTGCCTCGTTCCAACTCAAAGACCAAGCTACATAATGGTTTCAGCAGTACAAAGATTCCAGAGGAGGCCGTGTGATTACCTGGGATGAATTCCGTCAAGACATCAAAGCTCACCACATTCCTCAGAGTGTTGTTGAGGGCAAGCGTGAGGAATTCCGCAACCTAAAGCAAGGCAGCTTGTCTGTTTACGAGTATAACATCATGTTCCAGAAGCTCGCTCGTTTCGCCAAGCAGGACGTCCCTGACGAGAAGAGCATGATTTATCAGTTCAGAGGTGGCCTCAGAGAAGATCTCCAACTCCCTCTCGTGCTTTTCGAGCCTCCTAAGTACGATGAGTTTTACAACATGACACTGAAACAAGAGACTGCGCAGCTGAAGTGCGATGCTTCCAAGAAGCGAGTCAGAGATGCGACTCCTTCCTCAACTCAAGTGGCTTCTAAGCAGCAAAAGTATTGGCTGCCTCCTCCTCCGTTCCGTCAGCCTTACCAGCAGAAGAGGAAAGGTGGCAATGGATCTTCCCACCCACCCAACCCAGGCTTTCAGAACAAGACTTCGTCTCATGCTCCAAGATCAAGTGCTCCATATCACTGTACGCTTTCAGAGGTCACGTGCAACAAGTGTCAGCAGAAGGGTCACTATGCCAACAAATGCTTGAATCAGAGGCGTCTTCCTCATCCTCCTCCTGTGAGATCTGCCAGCACCGCAGTGGTCAAGCATAATCCCAAGTTTGCAAAGGTCAACATGATGAACACAGCTCAGGCAGAGGACTCGTCAGATGTGATTATGGGTAACATTCCTGTTAACGATGTTCCTGCAAAAGTTCTTTTTGACACTGGTGCATCACATTGTTTCATCTGGAGACCATTTGCACCTAAGCATGAGTTGGCTTTCCAAGATATGCATAGACCGTTAGCAGTTTTCTCTCCGGGAAAGTGCTTGCACGCAAGCTACGTGGTTCCGGAAGTTTCTATCACGTTGGGTGACTATAAGTTTCTGTCTTCTCCAATGGTCCTTGGTAACTCGGATATTGATCTTATTCTTGGAATGGATTGGCTTTCTAAGCACAAGGCTCGGCTTGATTGTGCTGCCAGGCAGATTCAATTGACACATTCATCTAAGGATGTAATCGTCTTTGCCGCTCGGGATGACACCATTCGTCTGTTTTCTCTCAATGAGAAGGGTGAGCTGGATGCCATCTCGCAGATTCCAGTCATTTGCGAATATCAAGACGTATTCCCAGAAGAGCTTCCAGGAATGCCTCCACACTGGCCAGTTGAATTTGTCATCGATCTTGAGCCTGGCACGGAACCTGTTTGCAAACGTCCTTACAAGCTTGGACCTGAAGAGTTGAAGCAGCTGAAGAAGCAACTTAATATTCAAGAGCGTATGGGTCTCGTCCGACCTAGTTCTTCTCCATGGGGTTGTGGTGTTCTTTTTGTGAAGAAGAAGGATGGAACGGACCGACTTTGTGTCGACTACTGTCCATTGAACAAGAAGACCATAAAGAACAAGTACCCACTTCCCAACATCAACGAGCTATTTGAACAACTCAAAGGTGCTCAAGTATTCTCCAAGCTTGATCTCCGTATGGGCTATCATCAGATTCGCATTCATGAACAAGATATCCCCAAGACAACATTCAGAACAAGCTATCGTTCATATGAATACACTGTCATGTCTTTCAGCCTCGTCAATGCTCCTCCAACATTCTCTCTCATGATGAACTGCATCTTCAACGCCTACACAAATGACTTCGTCTTGGTCTACCTCGATTACATTTTGGTCTTTTCCAAGAACAAGGAGGATCATGCCAAACCCTTGCGTTTGGTGCTGGATAAACTCAGAGAACATCAGTTCTATGCGAAGTTTTAAAAGTGCGAGTTTTGGCTCGATGAGGTCCTCTACCTTGGGCATATCATCTCCGCCAAGGGCATAGTTGTTAATCCTGAGAAGGTGTGTGCAATTGTGAATTGGGAACCGCCTCAGAACGTGAAGCAACTCCGCAGCTTCCTTGGGCTCGCAAGCTATTGTCGAAGGTTTGTCGAGAACTTCTCTAGGATCACGAAGCCTCTTTCCAACCTTCTCCAGAAGCATGTGAAGTACGTCTGGTCTCCTGAATGTGACATTGCCTTCAACACCCTGAAAGAGAAGCTAGTCACTGCTCCAGTCCTGACTCCTCCTGATGAATCCAAATCGTTCGAGGTCTTTTGTGTTGCTTCCCTTCAAGGTATTGGTGCAGTGTTGATGCAAGAGAAGAAAGTTGTGGCCTATACCTCTCGCCAGTTGAAGCCCAAAAAAAAGAACTACCCCACTCATGACCTCGAGTTCGCGGCAGTTGTCCATGCTCTTTTAACATGGAGACATCTCTTATTGGGACGAAAAGTGGACATCTTCACTGATCATAAGAGTCTCAAGTACATCTTCACTCAGCCAAATCTCAACCTCTGGCAGACTCGTTGGGTCGAAATGATTCAAGAGTATAATCCGAGTATCGAATATACTCCAGGCAAGGCCATTGTTATTGCTGACGCATTGAGCAGGAAGGCTTACCGCAACAGTCTGATTCTCTAGTCTTACCAACCAGAGCTTTGTGAAGCTTTCCGCAAACTCAATCTGCAAGTTGTTCCTCAAGGATTTCTGGCCAACCTTCAAGTCTCTCCTACTTTGGAAGATGATTCGCGAGGCTCGACTTCTTGATGCTATGGTGAAGAAGGTGAAGATTGGGATTGCCAAGAGTCAACCCAAGTACAAGTGCTATCGTCTTGATGACAAGGATACTCTATTCTTCGAGGATCGCATTGTTGTGCCTAAAGGCGATCTTCGTAAAGTCATTATGAATGAGGCTCACAATTCACTCCTCTCTATCCACCCTGGAGGTACAAAGATGTACCATGACCTCAAGCCGTCGTATTGGTGGACTCGAATGAAGCACGAGATTGCTCAGTTCGTGAATGAATGTGATGTTTGTAGAAGAGTGAAAGCAGAACACCAATGACCAGCTGGTCTCCTCCAACCTCTTGCCATTCTAGAGTGGAAGTTTGACCATATTGAGATGGACTTCGTGACTAGATTTCCAAAGTCCAACCGTGGCAAAGATGCTATCTTCGTTGTCATCGACAAACTCACTAAAGTGGCTCGTTTTCTTCCTATCAAACAATCTATCACAGCAGCTCAGTTGGTAGAGCTAAATACCTCCAGGATTGTCTCTCTGCACGGCATTCTGCAGTTGATTTCTTCAAATCGTGGTAGCATCTTCACATCCATGTTCTGGGATTCTTTTCAGAAGGCCATGGGCACCAACATTCGCTTCAGCACAACTTTTCATCCTCAAACCAGTGGCCAAGTCGAGTGAGTTAATCAGATTCTTGAAGATATGCTCAGGGCTTGTGTCATCTCTTTAGGTATGAAGTGGGAAGATTGTCTTCCATATGCCGAGTTCTCCTACAACAACAGCTTCCAAGCGAGTTCGGGCAAGGCCCCATTCGAGATTCTCTATGGCAAGAAGTGTCGTACTCCTCTTAACTGGTTAGAGACTGGTGAACGTCAAATTCTCGGAAATGACTTGATCACAGAGGCTGAAGAAATGTGCAAAGTCATTCATGAAAATCTCAAAGCCGTGCAATCGCGCCAGAAGAGTTACTATGATAGCAAGCATCGTGACTTGGCTTTCGAGATCGGAGACCATGTCTACCTCCACGTCTCTCCAATGAAGGGTACTCGTCGCTTCGGTATCAAAGGGAAGCTTGCCCCTAGGTACGTGGGTCCCTTCAAAATCATTGGCAAAAGAGGCGATCTCTCATGCTTCATTTATATTATTTTGAGAGTCTTTTAGAACAACATGGTATTTTGCTTTGGCTATAAAATTAGTCCTAATATGATGGGCATCCAAGATGGGTATAATAAAAACTTTCATATAAAGTGCATTGAATACTATGAGAATTTTGATTCCTTATGATTGTTTTGAGATATGAAGATGGTGATATTAGAGTCATGCTAGTTGAGTAGTTGTGAATTTGAGAGATACTTGTGTTAAAGTGTGTGATTCCTGTAGCATGCGCGTATGGTGAACCGTTATGTGATGAATTCGGAGCATGATTTATTTTGATTGTCTTCCTTATGAGTGGCGGTCGGCGACGAGCGATGGTCTTTTCCTACCAATCTAACCCCCTAGGAGAATGCGCATAGTACTTCGTTTCGGTAACCAATAGATTCTTGCAATATGTATGTGAGTTCTTTATGACTAATGTTGAGTCCATGGATTATACGCACTCTCACACTTCCACCGTTGCTAGCCTCTCTAGTATCACGCAACTTTCGTAGGTACCATAAACCCACCATTTACCTTCCTTAAAACAGCCACCATACCTACCTATTATGGCATTTCCATAGCCATTCCGAGATATATTGCCATGTAAATTTCCACCATTCCGTTTATTATGACACGCTTCATCGTTGTCATATTGCTTTGCATGATCATGTAGTTGACATCGTATTTGTGGCAGAGCCACCTTTCATAATTTTTCATACATGTCACTCTTGATTAATTGCACATCCTGGTACACCACCGGAGGCATTCACATAGAGTCATATTTTGTTCTAAGTATCGAGTTGTAATTCTTTAGTTGTAAGTAAATAAAAGTGTGATGATCATCATTATTAGAGCATTGTCCCATGTGAGGAAAGGATGATCGAGACTATGTGTCGGTGAGAACGAAACCTATGGGATCATTGGGATCCCTTCTATGGTCGGCGGGCGCGGGGTCGTGAGAAGAGCAGGTTTAGGAGCAAGTCCACGGGCCGTTTACCCAGGTTCGGGCCGCGAGGATGCGTAAAACCCTAGTCCTTCTTTGGTGGATGTATTGAGTGTTCTTCAACTTTTCGGGATAGCTACGGTGGCTGTGTCGTCCCAAAAATATAATTCCCTCTCCTGGTCGCCTCGGGCCTCCTTTTATAGGAAAAAGGGGCTGCCATAGTGGCACACAGGAGGTGGAAAGGCCTACAGTGCGCGAGCATATTGCACGACATTACGGGACAAAGCGCATTAAATGCGCTACGTAGGTGTCCATTAGCTTTATCCGGGACGGGAACAAGGCCCGTCCCGTCCGTCGCCTCTTCGCCTCGCTTCGACACGCGCCCAAACCAGCAATGCATGCAGCGCCATGTAGGCAGGCAGGCAGCTGAGGTGGCGCGGTGGTAGGGCCTTCGTGAAGATCTGCATGCCGCCACACAGGTGCTTGCTGATTTGTCCTGGAAGCTGCATGTTGCCATGCAGGTGCCTGCCCAGCTGGTTGTGCTGGCAGCTGCATGCAAACAACGGCGGACTCTTGGCTAATGCGGGCCTAGCAGTGGCCTTGCTGATGCCCTCGGCAAGGGTCTTGCTGGGGGCCAGGCAAGGGTCTTGCCGTGGCATTGCTGTCATCCCCGGCAAGGGTCTTGCCGGGGGTCTTGTGGATCTCCTCGGGTAGGATCTTGCCGAGGGTTGCCGTCTTCTAATCCTCATTTGATATTGTGTGTTTATGATCTTGATAAAGATCTGCATGCCACCACGGAGGTGCCTCCCGAGCCCTGGTCCCAACGTAGTTGATTGGGTAGGAGCCTGTGGGCTGAAGGTAGGCTCGCTCTGCTGGTGTTGGGCAAGTGGCCCCGGCAAGGCTCTTGCCGGGGCTGTGTGGGGGGGGGGGGCCTCGGCAAGGATCTTGTCGAGGGATTCCACCTCGCCCTCTTGCCATCCTACGCTTCTGGTCTTGGCGTTCTCTTGGTCGCCTTGTGCTTCGGCTTCTCTCCGGCTTCCCTCCTCTGCCCTGCTTAGTGTGGCCGCGGCGCGTGGCTCTAACTGCCCATGCACAAGGGGTCAAAAGGGGAGCCCCTACTTTGTACAGTGACAGGAGCGCCGGGCCGAGGCCATACATAAGCACGACGCGTTGTTGGGCTAGGCCCAGAACGGTGCGTGGGCAGGTGGGGCGGATTTTACCGTAGTAACTTCTCGTCCGCTACGCTTCCCCACGACCCGCGTTGAACGCGTGACGTGGAGGGTCGTGCGTGACGTGGGGGTCATGCGTGGGGTGGTTCCTGCACGCATGTGTCACATCATGGTAAAGAGGCGGCCCACACCTTCCCCGTAAAAAAGGAAAACGGTCGCAGGCACGCTGCTCATTTACCCCTGTGTCTTCTCCAATCTCAGAGCCGCCGTTCCTTCCTTCTTCCTCAAACCCTTGTTTGCTGCCGCTGCACCTTTACTGCCCTTTCCCTTCCACCACTCGCAACCTCCATGGCACCCAAGACTGGCAAGGTCAAGGGAGAGGCCAAGAACGTTGGAGGGGCGGCGCGATGGACAGAGCTCGCCTACTTTCTCTCGACGGTCGACGTGGCCCACCTTCGGGACAACTTCAAGCCGCTGTGGGGGGTCAAGACGAGGGAAGAGACGACGAGGCACCCTGCCACACGCGTCTTACCCGCCAACTGCGTCAAAGCCGCCCCGAATCGGTGTCCGTTCTTTGTCGATTACTTCTCCTGCGGCCTCTCCCCCCTTCTCCGATTTCTTCAATGACATCATGCATACCTTCGGCTTCCACCTCCTGGATTTTACCCCAAATGATGTGGAGTGCATGGCTCTCTTCGCCCATCTTTGCGAGGGCTTCGCCGGAGTGCATCCCAACACGATGCTTGTCCGCCACTACTTCTTCCCTCGGATCCAGCAGGGAGGCGCCATCTCCGGTTGTGTCGTCTGGATACCGAGGTCCAAGGGGACATACCCGGAGGGCGCTCAGAAGGAGAGGTGGGAGGAGTGGCGGGGCCGGTGGTGCTGGATTGAAGATGAGGATCCACAAGAGTTCTGCCGGGTTCGCCAGGCGTCGCTAGTTCGCGACAACGATTGGAGCAGTCTTGATGCCGATGACGCGAAGCTTATGGTCACCACCACCAGGATTCTTCGCCTCAACGAGGCCGGGCTCACCCTTGAGATGATCCGGGTGGATTTCATCTGCCGCTGAATCGCTCCCCTGCATAACAAGGGGAGGCTGGCCTGGCTTTTCACGAACGCGGCGGACATCATGCAACTCCGCCCCGACCTCGACCACAACTTCACCGTGTTGGCGCATGCCCACTTCTGCCAGCGGCTCTTCCAGGTCGATGTGGACCGCGACGGCAGGGCCGAGAGGTCCGGCAAGGCTGTGAAGGCCGGCAAGGTTGTCAAGGGGCCCTTGTTTGGGTTGCCAGCGAGGGTGATCCCGCTGAGCAACAACTCATGCCAGACTGACATCATCGCCATGATGCCGGACTGCAACGCGCATGGCCCCATCCAAAACTGGGTCGCGCCGCCAGAGGAGCAAGTGCAGGAGTTTTTCGACACCCTGGAGGAGAAGTACATCCGCGAGGAGCCGCGACTCATCCAGGACACCACCCCGGCTGAGCTGGACTACATCGCCGCCAGGGCGGCGGAGGCGGAGCTTGCCAGGGAGGCTGACAGCGCCGGTGGTGTGGAGGACAAAGCCGTGGAGGCCGCAGAGGAGAAGGAGCTCGCCCAGTGGGCGGAGCCTCCTGGGGAGGCAAGCAGCGCCGGCACCGGGGCTCCTCTTATTGGAGACGACGATGACGAGCCATCCGAGGAGGAGGCTGAAGCTGTCGAGCCCCCACCCGCGGGGAAAGGGCGAGTCCTGCGACGGGCCACCTCCGGCGAGCCGGTTCGGCCCGGCAGGGCCATGACACCCCGGCAAGCCTAGGAGACGTCCGCGTGTCAAGTGAGGGCCGCAGCGGCGAAGAAGTTGGTGAAGGCCGCAGTGGCGAAGAAGAAAGCATCTGCTTCTTCTTCGTCTAAGCGTTCCCCAACTCTGCCTGCTTCCCCCCTCCACCTGCTTCCCCTCCTCCCGCAGGCGACGATACGAAGGTCTTCTTTGACCTCGGGTCTCTCATCCCGAGGAGGAAGAGGAAGGCAGCGGAAGAAGAAACGGAGAACGAGTAAGTGCTTCAACTCTTGTCATCTCCGTCCTTCCGGGCCGTATCTCTTTTCTTGACTTGACTTCATCTTGGCAGGGATACAGAGACATTGGCCAAGAGGGTGAAGAGGGCCAGGTCTTTGGTGGGCGGCCAGCCCCCGGTGGGCACCTCTATGGCGCCACTGGTGGTGGTGAGCAGTCCGGACAGCAGCCCCCGGCGCAGCCCCCAGCGTAAGTTCGCCACTCACTCCCCGTCGACGTATGCCAAGGGCATGATTCTTGGTGCCGACCTTTCCGTGATCGTAGGAGGAGGACATCAGCAGGAGAAGCCACTGAGGGCTACCCCCAACACGCCACCTCCGTCAACCACGCCATCCCGAGGGGCGTCCCCGGCAAGGGCGCCAAGCACCAAGCCCATGCACGCGGAGGAGGAGGCAAGCTTGGGCACCGGCGGCCGCACCTCGGCGCCTGATGCCGGCGGAGAGGGGGCCTCTGCTTCCCAGCCCGGCACGGGTAAGCCACTCACCTTCCATCCCTTTTCTTTTTCTTGAATCTTGATCTTGGCATCACTTCACCCCCCTTCCCACATCCAGATCCCCTCTTGGCGGACCGGGAGGACATGGACACCGTCATCGAGGATGTCGCCAAGAACGCCGCAGCGGAGGCCGAGGAGATCTCTGTCGAGGATGCCGCCAAGGGCGCTGCAGAGGAAGCTGCCAAGGGGCCTGCCGGGGAGCCCGACAAGGCTACTGCCGAGGAGGCCGACAAGGGGCCTGTCGGGGAGGCTGACGAGCCCATTGCCGAGGAGGAGGGGGCTGATGACCAGCCTTCCTCGTCTACTGCCTCTAGCTCTGGTAGGTACCTAAGGGTGAGCGACCACCTCTTCGTCCACCTCCCAAGGTCGTCGAGCTCCAGGGCGCCAATCGAGGGAGAGGTGTTCGACGAAGAGGTGCTTGCCGCCGCCGGGCTCATGGTTGCCGATGAGCCGAGCATCGGTGGCGATAGTTCCCAGGAGGAGCGGCTTCTCCAGGCCATGGGTGCCAACTTCCTGAAGCTCCAGGTTCTCCACCGCGCCTGCCTAGACAAGGCCAAGTCCATTGCAGCAACGATGGACAAGGCGGAGGCGGACCTCAAGGTACGCGTCACCGAGATGCAGACTTGGTTCCGCCAAGCTTGTGAGGAGCTAAAGGCCGCCCAAGGCGAGCTGGCCAGGAGCGAGGTGGAGCTCACCATGAAGCAGGCTGACATTGAGAAGGTCCATGAGACGGCGGAGAGCTTGGCCGCCGCAGCCGAGGCCGCTCGAGCCCAGCACCAGGCTGCGCTAAACTCCTAGGAGGAGGACCTTGCGGCGCGTGAGGAGAAGCTTGCCACAACGCTCCGCGGCAAGGATGAGGAGGTGGAGAAGCTCTTCATGGAGCGGACCTAGGGGCTGGAGCAGAGCCACAGAGAGGCACTCAATGCCCAGGCTCAGGTCCATGCCAACAAGATGAAGGAGCCGGAGGTGGAGAGGGACGGGCTGGAAAACGAGGTCCTGACGCTATGCAAGGAGAAGGACACGCTTGCTCCAGCCTCCAGCGTCCATCAGCATTGTTTTGCATGCCTCACAGCAAAATGCTACCCCGCCGACAGCTAGGCCATCACTCCACTCCGCACCTACTGTTATTCTCTGCCGAGTGTAGGCCCACCCCGCACTGAAACCAGTCAAGTTTCCCACTCCTCTCCGTCCGTGACTCCACTTCCACGTCTTCCCCATCTCCGGGTCGTTCCAGTCTGGGGCCTCGCTTCCGTCCACCGCCTTGCTGCGCTCAGAGCGGCGTGGTCAACAAACGAGAGTCATTAGAAAAGGACTGTATGTGGAGGGCCTAACGGATGGGACCCACGAGGTCCACGGTCGCACGCAAGGAAAGTTCCTCCTTATTAAGTTGTTTCCTCCCCCTGACAGCTGGACCCACCGGCTGTATCTTTGCACGGAAGGAAGTGCCTCCTTGTTATGCGAGAAAACCTATTCCTCCCGATGACAGCTGGGACCCGGCAGATTTGGTGGTTGACTTGTGGGCCTACTAAGCAGACGTGTATGCAGGGCTTTGTCAACTTAATCAACAAATGATTCTAGCAGCTAGACCGTTGGATGTTAATCCAACAGCCATGCTCCTTCTTCAACCTCGGTTCTTTCTCTTGTCTCCCATGGGCAGCACCACGGCAGTGCTGCCGCGCACCTGAACTAGTCAAGTTTCCTACTCCTCTCCATCTGCGACTCCACTGTCGCGTCTTCCCCATCTCCAGGTCATTCTAGTCTGGGGCCTTGCTGTCGTCCACCGGCCTTGGTGCGCTCGGCAAGGTGTGGTCAACGTGGTCAACAAACGAGAGTCATCGGAAGATGACTGTATGTGAGAGGCTGACAGTGGGGACGCACCACGCCCATGGACGCATGCATGCAACTGCATCCTTTTTACCCTGAGAAATAATGTTTTCTCCCCCTGACTACTGGGACCCACAAGCTACATCTTCACACGCAAGGAAGTGCGTCCTTATTATGGGAAAAAATACCCCCTTGATAGCTGGGACCCAGTAGATATATCTTCGTACTCAAGGAAGTGCGTCCTTATCCTCCCTGACATCTAGGACCCACCCGGTCGAAGCGTACGTACCGTTGTCTGTCTTGTCGAAACGTGTACATACATACTGGTCGATCGGTCGCTCTGCAACGATGAACTGTGGCCGAGTAAGTAGCGGCACATGTCATAGTAGAGCCCCCCATGTACCAGTTCGGGTTGTCCCCTCTAAACCGTGACACATACATACAGCCACACGCCAAAAAATATGGCCACGTACGTACATACGGGCGGAGCTCAAATGCCTACTCGCGCATACATATGGCCATGGCTCGTGTACATGGCTGGGTCAGAACAGACAAACTATGTCGTCATGTTCATGGGGAGGCAACGGAATGTGTCGTGTTCATCGGGAGGCAATGGAATATGTCATGTTCATCGGGAGGCAACCGGCTTGGACAGAATAGCCGATTGAAACGAGGCCTGGCGTATCACAGAATGGAGGAAACGCCCTTGTGTTCGACCGGCCACGGTCGAAATGGGATCCTGCTCATCGGGATGGGTCTGACATACCGCAAAACGGAGGAAACAGACTTCTCTTGGACCTTCTACGGTCGAAACGGGGTCCTGTTGATCGGGAGGGGTGTGGCGTACCGCAAAACGGAGGAAACGGACTTGTGTTGGAGCGCTACGGTCGAAACAGGGGTCCTGTTCATCGGGAGGGGTGTGGAGTACCACAAAACGGGACTCCACGGGATACTGTTCATCTCCACCGCCGACTGCCTCCACGGGTATTGTTCATCCACCATCGACTTCCTCCAGCCTCCACCTGCGACTGTTCATCCACAGGCTCCTGTTCATCTAGCCTCCACCGCTCCTCCACCGGCTACTGTTCAACCAGCCCTCTCCACGGGGTCCTATTCAACCACCCCTCCATGGGTTACTTTCCATCCAGCCCTCCACCAGCTACTGTTCAACCAGCCCTCCATGGGGTCGTCCTGTTCATCCAGCCATCCACAGGGTCCTATTCATCCACCCCAACTAGCTCGATTGATCGGGGTCCTGTTCATCCAACCCCCCACCAAGAACTGTTCATCCAAACCCCCCAACAACGCTCACTGTTCATCAAGGGAAGGAGGCAGCAGGGTTCGGTCGCCTTCAGTTAGCAGCAGTAGCAAAGGAATCACTCTGGTTCAATTAACAGCAAGGGATCGATCGCTCGGGTTCAGTAACGTAGCTAGTGCAATCACTCGGGTTCAGTTAGAGCCCAACGCCTCACTCGGGTTCAGTTAGAGCTCAACGCCTCGCACACACGCGCGTACGTGTATGAGAGAAATGCGCAAACCTCCGTGGATCGCTCGGCCCCGACCCCCCACCGTAACCGGGAACTCCCCGATATTTTCCTCGCCCTCACTTCTACCATGGTTTTTTCCATCATGGAAGGCCCAAAGAATGTCATGCAGCTGCGTTTCCAGCCCACCTAAGATGAAAAGCGCATTTTCTGTCATGATTTTTTGTCATAGAAGTAGGAGCCCACCACATCTATGATGATACCGGGTTTTGTCACAATTATCGTCAGAGAAGTGTCATAAGCATGACAAAAAAATATCGTTCGGCCCAAAATGTCACGGATGTGTCTTTTTTTGTAGTGATATATCTCGGAATGGCTATGGAAATGCCATAATAGGTAGGTATCGTGGCTGTTTTGAGGAAGGTATATGGTGGGTTCATGGTATCGGCGAGAGTTGCACGGTACAAGAGAGGCTAGCAATGGCGGAAAGGTGCGAGTGCATATAATCCATGGACTTAACATTAGTAATAAGGAACTCACATACTTATTGCAATAATCTATTAATCATCGAACAAAGTACTACGCGCATACTCCTAGGGGAATAGATTGGTAGGAAAAGACCATCGCTCGTCCCCGACCGACACTCATAAGGAAGAGAATCAATAAATAAATCATGCTCCAACTTCATCACATAACGGTTCACCATATGTGCATGCTACGGGACTCACAAACTTTAACACAAGTATTTCTCAAATTCACAACTACTCACTAGCATGACTCTAATATCACCATCTTTATATCTCAAAACAATCATAAGGAATCAAACTTCTCATAGTATTCAATGCACTTTATATGAAAGTTTTTATTATATCCCTCTTGGATGCCTATCATATAAGGACTAATTTTATAACCAAAGCAAAATGCCATGCTGTTTTTAAAGACTCTCAAAATAATATATGTGAAGTGCGAGAGTTCAACAATTTCTATAAAATAAAACCACCGCCGTGCTCTAAAAGATATAAGTAAAGCACTAGAGCAAATTTGCCTAGCTCAAAAGATATAAGTGAAGCACATAGAGTATTCTAATAAATCACGATTCATGTGTGTCTCTCTCAAAATATGTGTACAACAAGGATGATTTTGGCAAACTAAAAAGTAAAGACTCAAGCAAAACGCTCCAAGCAAAACACATATCATCTGGTGAATAAAAATATAGCCTCAAGTGAAGTTACCGATAGACGAAGACGAAAGAGCGGATGCCTTCCAGGGCATCCCCAAGCTTAGGATCTTGGTTGTCCTTGAATATTACCTGAGGGTGCCTTCAGCATCCCCAAGCTTAGGCTCTTGCCACTCCTTATTCCATAGTCCATCAAATCCTTACCCAGAACTTGAAAACTTCACAACACAAAACTCAACAAAAAATCTCATAAGCTCCGTTAGTATAAGAAAATAAAACACCACTTTTGGTACTGTGGTGAACTCATTATTTATTTATATTTGAGTAATATCTACTGTGTTCCAACTTTTCCAAGGTTCATACCCCCTGATACTAGCCATAGATGCATCAAAATAAGCAAACAACACGTGAAAACAGAATCTGTCAAAAACAGAACAATCTGTATCAATCTGGAGATTTGGAATACTTTCGTAACTCCAAAAATCCTTAAAAATAAGGACGACCTAAGAAATTTGTTTGTTAATCTTGTGCAAAAATAATCAATATATTATCGCGCTTCTTCTAGAAATGAAAACTAATCTCCTGAGTGCAAAGATTTCTGTTTTTCAGCAAGATCAAATCAACTATCAACGTAAGCTATCCTAAAGGTCTTACTTGACACAAACACTAATTCAAACATATAAACCACCTCTAACCAGAGGCTAGATAAATTATCTAATGCAAGACAACACCTGAAAAGAAAGAACAAAAATAAAATTGGGTTTCCTCCCAAAAAGCGCTTTTGTTTAACGCCCCTAGCTAGGCATAAAACACGAATAGATCTAAGTATTATCATCTTTGGCATGCAATCCATAAGTGGCTCTCATAATAGATTCATAAGTTAATTTAATTTTCTTTCTTGTAAAGTGTTCCATGCCTTTCCTTAACGGAAATTGAAATCTAATTTTTCCTTCTTTCATATCAATAATTGCACCAATCGTTCTAAGGAAAGGTCTACCTAGAATAATAGGACATGTAGGATTGCAATCTATATAAATAACAATGAAATATATGGGAACATAATTCCTATTTGCAACATATAAGTGAAAGTGTTAAAGCATTATAGTCTGATTGCCTAGTTCGCTGCGCTATCACCTCCTTAATGGACCAAGACGTTGGATCAAGTGTGAACATGCGTCTTCTACGAACACCCCCGCATTATATGCGTGGGGGGTGAAGCCGACGACTGCGATCTTTCAGGTTATATACATATATACATAAACGGCCGCACAGGAGGCATCATAGTACTTTCGGGCAAAAGTATAAATATAGCCTTGATAAAATCAACAAAAAATTCTTTTTACAATGGGTATACATGTCACTCAAACATAATATTCTTCGAGCACTGAGCCTCTATCGAACGAGCGCCTTCAAGAACTTCTTCAAAGTAGTGCTCGGCAGCCACTTAGCCTATGGCCGAACCCTGTGCCGCAACAGTGGTGGCATCCATCTCCGCCCAGTATGTTTTGACACGTGCAAGGTCCATCCGTGAGCCTTCTATGCACGCCGACCTCTTTACAGCATCAATGCGTGGCACAGCGCCAAAGAATTGTTGTACTAAGCTAAAGTAGCTATTCGGCCTTGGCCCTCCTGGCCACAAATGATCCACAACGGACCTCATGGCCAGTCTGGATAATCTATGGAGCTCGGCCCAACCGGTCAATCGCTCATTCAGCAACAGCGGACGGACTGGAGTGTGAAACTTTGACCAGAATAGCTTCTCCACTTCAGGACATTTCTGATCCTTGAAGTACTCCGTAGCATCCGCAGCACTTGCAGCCAAATCCATGTACTCATCCGCATAACTCCATAGCCGGTCCAGAAGAGCATATTTCGGATCTCCGAACTTCGTCTGCAACAAGAAGGGCTTCCCAGAAACGATATCGATAGCCTGATTCAACTCCTCCTTTCTCGCTCTAATTTTGGAGCGGGCTTCCTTGGCAGCCACCCGGGCCTTCTCCAGGTCCGTCGTCTTCACCCGGTTTTCTTCTTCAAGAAGCCGGTAACGGTCAGCAGCATCTATTAACTCGATGGCCATCTTGGAAATTTTTTCTTTGCTCCCGCAATGTGCGGCCTATTCGGCCTTTAACTCTTCGGCCACCTTTAAACCGGCCTCATTGCTACTCCTTTCTTGCTCCTTGGCTCGGGCAAGCTCTGCCCGAAGGGTCTCCACGATGGTAGCTGATAACTCACAAGTATAGGGGATCGCAACAGCTTTCAAGGGTAGAGTATTCAACCCAAATTTATTGATTCGACACAAGGGGAGCCAAAGAATATTCTCAAGTATTAGCAGCTGAGTTGTCAATTCAACCACAACTGGAAACTTAGTATCTGCAGCAAAGTGTTTAGTAGAAAAGTAATATGATAGTGGTGGTAGTAGCAACAAAAGTAAAGATAGCAAAAGTAATGTTTTTGGTATTTTGTAGTGATTGTAACAGTAGCAGCGGGAAAGTAAATAAGTGTAAACCAGTATATGGAAAACTCGTAGGCACCGGATCCGTGATGGATAAATATGCCAGATGCGGTTCATTATGTAACAGTCATAACATAGGGTGACACAGAACTAGCTCCAATTCATCAATGTAATGTAGGCATGTATTCCGTATATAGTCATACGTGCGTATGGAAAAGAACTTGCATGACATCTTTTGTCCTACCCTCCCGTGGCAGCAGGGTCCTATTGGAAACTAAGGGATATTAAGGCCCCCTTTTAATAGAGAACCGGAACAAAGCATTAGCACATAGTGAATACATGAACTCCTCAAACTATGGTCATCACCGGGAGTGGTCCTGATTATTGTCACTTCGGGGTTGCCAGAACATAACACATAGTAGGTGACTATAGACTTGCAAGATAGGATCAAGAACTCACATATATTCATGAAAACATAATAGGTTCAGATCTGAAATCATGGCACTCGGGCCCTAGTGACAAGCATTAAGCATAACAAAGTCATAGCAACATCAATCTCAGAACATAGTGGATACTAGGGATCAAACCCTAACAAAACTAACTCGATTACATGATAAATCTCATCCAACCCATCACCGTCCAGCAAGCCTACGATGGAATTACTCATGCACGGCGGTGAGCATCATGAAATTGGTGATGGAAGATGGTTGATGATGGCGACGACGACGAATCCCCCTCTCCGGAGCCCCGAACGGACTCCAGATCAGCCCTCCCGAGAGGTTTTAGGGCTTGGCGGTGGCTCCGTATTGTAAAACGCGATGATTTCTCCTCTCTGATTTTTTCCTCTCCGAAAGCAAATATATAGAGGTGGAGTTGGCGTCGGAGGGTTTCCAGGGGCCCACGAGGTAGGGGGGGCGCCCTAGGGTGGGGGCACCCTAGGGTGGGGGCACCCCCACCCTCGTGAGAAGGGTGTGGTCCCCCTGTTCTTCATATTTGGCGAGGATTTTTTATTATTTTTTCTAAGACCTCCCGTGGAGTTTCAGGTCATTCTGAGAATATTTGTTTTCTGCACATAAAACAACACCATGGCAATTCTGCTGAAAACAGCGTTAGTCCAGGTTAGTTCCATTCAAATCATACAAGTTAGAGTCCAAAACAAGGGCAAAAATGTTTGGAAAAGTAGATACGACGGAGACGTATCAACTCCCCCAAGCTTAAACCCTTGCTTGTCCTCAAGCAATTCAGTTGACAAACTGAAAGAAAGAAAAACTTTTACAAACTTTGTTTGCTCTTGTTGTTGTAACTATGTCAAGCCAGCATTCAAGTTTTCAGCATAAATCATAACTAACCACATTTGCAATAATTCTCAGGTCTCACAATTACTCGTATCAATAGCATAATCAACTAGCAAGTCATAATAATAAATCTCGGATGACAACACTTTCTCAAAACAATCATAATATAACAAGATGGTATATCGCTAGCCCTTTCTGAGATCGCAAAACATAAATGCAGAGCACCTTTAAAGATCAAGGACTAACTAGACATTGTAATTCATGGTAAAAGAGATCCAGTCATAGTGACACCCAACATAGATTAATAGTGACGAATGCAAATGACAGTTGTGCTCTCCAGCTAGTGCTTTTTAATAAGAGGGTGATGACTCAACATAAAAGTAAATGGATAGGCCCTTCGCAGAGGGAAGCAGGGATTTGTAGAGGTGCCAGAGCTCGGTTTTGAAATAGAGATAAATTGTATTTTGAGCTATATACTTTCATTGTCAACGTAACAACTAAGAGATGGCGATATCTTCCATGCTAAATACATTATAGGCGGTTCCCAAACAGAATGGTAAAGTTTATACTCCCCCTCCACCAACAAGCATCAATCCATGGCTTGCTCGAAACAACGAGTGCCTCCAACATACATTAGGTCCCGGGGGAGTTTTGTTTGCAATTAATTTTGATTTAGTTTGCATAAAGCATGGGACTGGGCATCCCGGTGACCAGCCATTTTCTCGTGAGTGAGGAGCGGAGTCCACTCCTCTTGAGAATAACCCGCCTAACACGGAAGATAAGGATAGGCTTTGTTGATACATGAGCTATTTGAGCATACAAAACAGAATGTTTATTTGAAGGTTTAGAGTTTGGCACATACAAATTTACTTGGAACGGCAGGTAGATACCGCATATAGGAAGGTATAGTGGACTCATCTGGAATAACTTTGGGGTTTAAGGAATTGGATGCACAAGCAGTATTCCCACTTAGTACAAGTGAAGGCTAGCAAAAGACTGGGAAGCTACCAACTAGAGAGCGACAACAGCCATGTACATGCATTAAAATTAATAAACATTGGATGCAAGCATGAGTAGGATATAATCCACCATGAACATAAATATCGTGAAGGCTATGTTGATTTTGTTTCAACTACATGCGTGAACATCTGCCAAGTCAAGTCACTTAAATCATTCAAAGGAGGATACCACCCCATCATACCACATCATAATCATCTCAATAGCATGTTGGCACACAAGGTAAACCATTATAACTCATAGCTAATCAAGCATGGCACAAGCAACTATGATCTCTAATTGTCATTGCAAACATGTTTATTCATAATAAGCTGAATCAAGAACGAGGGACTCATCACATTTACAAAAACAAAAGAGGTCGAGTTCATACCAGCTTTTCTCATCTCAGTCAGTCCATCATATATCATCATAATTGCCTTTCACTTGCACGACCGAACGGTGTGAATAATAATAAGAGTGCATGTGCATTGGACTAAGCTGGTATCTGCGAGCATTCAAAAAACAGGAGAAGACAAGGCAATACGGGCTCTTTGGTTAATTCAACAATAATGCATATAAGAGCCACTTCAACAATTTAATTATGGTCTTCTCCTACTAACCCCCAAATAAAAGAAAAGAAATAAAACTATTTACACGAGAAAGCTCCCAACAAGCAAAAGAAGAACGGGAAATATTTTTGGGTTTTCTTTTTAGTTATTACTACTACAGCAGAAAAATAAACTACTACTAATTTTTTTGGTTTTTCTTAAGGTTTAGCAAACACACAAGAAAGCAGGAAAAAGTAAATAAACTAGCATGGATATTATAATGAAAAAGTATGAGCACCGACATCTGGCAATGAGTGTGTGTGAACATGAATGTAATGTCGATGAGAAATACGTACTCCCCCAAGCTTAGGCTTTTGGCCTAAGTTGGTCTATGGCCACGGCTGGCCTGGCGGGTATCCATAATAATAGTTGTTGGGGTCGTACTGTGACGAGGAGGAATAGTCTGACTGCCACTGGCTGACAGTCATCTCTGGATCCC